>NC_045707.1:49304565-49604565 GCF_009834535.1 Camelus ferus | reverse complement strand
GGTGACCACAAAGGTGGTAGTGATCCTGAAAGAACCTGGGGGACACAGTATTAGGAGCAGACTCATTAGGCAGATAATGAGTTACAATCAGACTCATGCTGAAATTCCCAGGTAGAGACTTTCAGGGAGTGGGTAAGGCTGAAGACTTAGATCTGGGAGTCATTCACAAAGAGTTATAGTTAAAACTGCTGGGATATATAAAATTACTTTGCAAGGATCATAAAAGAACAAGGAAAATTTAGGAATCTTCTAAATTTGGGGGTGACAGGAAAAAAGGTCTGAGAAAGAGAAGGGAGGCCAGAAAGGCATAGAACCATGAACGTGCAGGGTTAATACAGGCACAGAGGACAGGGATTCTAGGTGACAGCAGTTTCAAATGCCAGTGAAAGCTTGACGTGAAAGGCAGCTGAGAAAGCCTGTCGGGTTTGCCATGGGAGATCACTGACGACCATCACAAAGACAATTTTAGAAAAGTTGTATGGGGGTGGCCAGATTATCTGAGGAATACTCAGGAACTGAAGGCAGTGAGCATGGACTACTCTGAAGAGAAGTTGGGTGGCAAAGTTAAAGACCAAGGTAATGAAATCATTTAGGCTGAGTAGCAAGGGGTGAAGAAAATTTTCTTAGAATTTTCATAGCATATCTGAGCAAGGATCCACATTTGAAGTATGTAGGTATTTTGCATGCTTTGGTCTATTATTTGGCTAGATTAAATAATCTGGATGAGCTAAAGAGATGACATTGGAGTGGATGCATTCTAATCTGCACTGAACCTTGGGCTATTCTGATTTGTTGTAGAAAAGTGACATATAATACCATTTCTAAATTATTGGAACTGTGAAATGGCAGACTAGACCTCTACGGGTGGTCCATTCTACCTGCTATAGATTGTACACCTTGTCCAGACAGATAACATTCATATTGGGCTCTTGGTAGTGGTAACAGACAGTATAATAAAGAATTTTAATGTTACATTGGCATGACCGAGTATCGATCTGATCATACCACTATGAATGGAATGTATTTTCAGTTTAGATTTAATAACATAAGAATTACTGACTCCCATTTCTGGTTAGAGCTGGAGGCAATTTTCTCCAAGGCTGGTAGAGTACGTATTATGTATGAGTGAATATGTATACACACACACATATAATAACCACTAGTTATTGAATGCTACTAAATTGAAGGAATGATGAATGATGGATTAGAAATATTAACTATAATCATCACCCCTACTGTACAAGATAAAGAATATTATCCTGCTTTCATAAATGAATAAACTGGAATTTTAGAAGTACATTGTCCAAGGTCATACAACTAGCAGAGAGTTGCAGTTGGGATGTATGAACCCAGCTCTTCCTTTCAGATCCTTTCTCCTTTTTGGATGTATAAACATAGGGGACAAACATAGGAATGAGGTATATTTTATAAGGGATAGGAGGAAGTTATTATTAGAAATCGTGTCCTGAATTGCATTGAATTCATGAAGCGACCTAGTTTTTCTCCATCTTTTAGGGAACTTATTGTTGTAGAAAGTTGGTGTTGGAGTTGAAAGAGACCTTAGGGAGCCTCATTTCTGGAAACTGAGGCTAGAGGTTTGCTAAACATTGTCCAGACTGTTCATGCCTGAGCCAGGACCACAACCAGATCTTTTGCCTCCAAGTTCTCAGTCTACTTATCTAGGTCTAGCTTAAAATACATGAAGAAAGGTGAATTTATGGATTTCTCAGTGACCTGTTTCCATCATTAAAAGGTTTCTTAGTATTCTGGGCAGACTCTCCTTGTAAACCTCTGTGCCTTGAACTCATGTGGATTTGTTATGCTAAAAAGTTTTCTCAGTAGAGTTCTGCTTATTATGTTTTGATTGATATTTCATTTTTTCTTTTACAAGCCGAATGGTATAACGGCTCTAAGGTGTGCAGCGTAAAAGTAGTTGTTAAAATAAGGAATGATGACATATCAAAGCGATTTATATTGGCAATTTCATTGGAAATGCTGCCATTAGCATAAAACATTCCACTTGATATGGGTTTTATGTTTCTATTAAACAAGAGGGAACCGCTACACATTATTATCAGCATCATACAAACGATGATCGATATTGCAATTTTTTATGCAGTGACATTTTATTAAAGTAGCACTAGCGTGATAATCCTTAGGGTAGTTTACGTTTATCTTCAATAAAGACTCAAAGCTTCTTAAGGAAGTTTTGGTTTCTCCCAAAAACTGGCCTTGGTCTGCTATTATACAAGGCACTATTGCTCCTTTCATGGTGGCTAACCTTTAGAAATAGATGCTGCAGAGATAAAACACCACCTGGGATATTTCTCTCTTAAAGCAGGACAGTAATTGTAACAGGCTTGGTGCTTTTGTGGGTTTATTTTAAACATTCCTAAAAAAGTAGGGTTTGTAATTTTCCTTCAGATTACAAGCTGACATTTTGGGGGGAAAAAAAAAAAGAGTAGCAGGGAATGCAACACTTCTGTGTGGTGGCAGCTGATAATTACCATCGTGTGAGTGGGGCTAGATATAACCCAGGCGTTTTGAGAAGCATGGCTGATTACAGTGCTTTAAGAGTAACTCATTTGGGGAATTTTGCTTTGTTAGGCAAATTGAACTGTCTTGCTTCATGGATCTCATCTCACAACTTCTTTTGCTTTCCAACCAAGAGCTACCTTTCTGTCCTCAACTCCAAAGCTGTTGCCAGGAAGAGCTACATACAAAACTCAAAAATGAAATGTAGAAAATCTTCTAAAGGGAACAGTATGAAAACAATTTTCACCACATGTAATGCCTCTGGAAAGGTCTACTGGGCAATGGCATTTTGCATCATGTAAGATGTTTACACTTTTTTTTTTTTTCCAAGAGAAAGTGAAGAAATTATTTTGTGGCTAGTATCAAAATAAGGAAATGTTACAATGGCTGGGCTTTGATATGTGCACACTTGGGGAACTTAGAGGGAACTATTAATCCAAACGTATAAGAAGAAATGAGGGGAAGATGGTTCCCTGTGAAAGGAAACTGGAAAGACTTCAAACATATTTTTAACTATAGTTATTAGACACACACAATTTACTTGAAAAATTAATTGTGCAGGTTAGTTGCCCAGTTTGGATTGCTGGCACAAAAATAAATGTGAGTATGGTGTGTGTGTGTGCATGAGAAAGACAAAAACAGAGACAGAGAGAGACAGACTACTACATGACCAGGACACTTCCGAGTATCTATAATCTGAAAGTCAGTTAAAGATTCAAATTCCCAAGAATGCAGACTGTAGTAACTGCTATTGCAGTGAAAGACTATTACTTAAGAGTCATATTTTATAGAATACCTGAGTTATTATTTGTGCCAAGTAAATACCCATTTCTAAGACTTTAACCCAAGAAACACCTAAAACCTCTTTCTCTGAAAATGGCTGAAAATACTTGCAATCAGAAACAGATTCAGATTACATGGAGTCCAAGATCCTCTTAAAAAAATAATAAAAAATTATGAATATGAAATTAGATCAATGGCCCTAGGAAGAGCCTCGAGGGGCACTGAAGTTGAGCCTCATTAGTTTTTCAGTAAATCCATCTGTACTTGGGAAATGGGCTAGTTTATACAAGACGAAGGTGGAAACATATCCACATCTGATGATCCAGTGTTCCTTCAGGGATTACCATGGTATTTAAGGCACAGCTAACTTCACCTTTATTGGTCACTTTCTTCCAACATGATATTTCATTCCATTATGACTGTCCTTCATTAATTTCTACTCTCTCCTACCTAATTCATACAGATACGACTCTGCTCTGTACTTCCTCTATCACTGCTTCTCCAAGCTTACATCTCCAGTAAATACTTTATACTACCCCATGTTCATAAAGCATTATGTTAGTGTTACGAACTGAATTGTGTCCATCCTACAATTTATATGTTGAAACCCTAACCCACAGTACCTCAGAGTGTGACTGTATTCGGAGATATGGCTTTAAAAGAAGTGATTAAAATGAGGCCATTTGGATGGGCCCTAATCCAATTTGACTAGTAAACTAATAAGAGGGAATTTGGACACATAAAAGAGACATGAGGGATGCACGTGCACAGAGGGATGAACACATGAAGAGGCAGCAAGAGGGCAGCCACCTGCAAGCCAAAAAGAGGCCCCGGAGGAAGCCAACACTGCTGGCCCCTTAAGCTTGGACTTCCAGCCTCCAGCTCTGTGAGACAATAAATTTCTGTTGTTTAAGCTACCATGTGTGTGGTATTTTGTTACAGTATCTCTAGCAAGCTACTACATTTAGCCAGAATTGATCAAAGAAACTGTCACTAACCAACATCCCCCTCACCACAGTATGCTTACTAACGTAACAGAAGCTAACTAAGTGCCCACAGGCACATCAAATATATTGGTTGAATGAAAGAATAAATTCTTGCATGCATGCATGTATGCAGTTAGGGTAGATTTCAACAGGGATTTATGATGAAAAAAAGTTCTTTCTTATTTGTTTCCCTAAGGCAAGTTCAACTTCAAGGAAAGATTGTAGTGATGACATGAAATTCGTGTTTTAACAAGTCTTACTGATAATCAAATATATATTTATTGAGTCCTTATACGGTGGAAATTTAGAGAAACGAGAGGACCAGGATTCCCTAAATGTATTAGAACACTGAAATTATGACATTCTTTTCCTCTTGAAAGTAGTATCCACAAGATACAAATTACATTTTTACATGGTATTGTACAGCGGGGCTGGCTATTTACCTCAGAGCTTACAGGTTGCTATCTGAAATTGTGAAATTTCCTTGAGTGTAAGAACCTACATGGTCAGGTTTCTGAAGAAACCCTAGGAAAGCTTGTTCACACAGTCTACAACTCATGGGATATGGAACTAACCTGTGTCAAAAAGCCAATGTATTAATTTGTAATCAGTTATAAATTACTATTCCCTATGAGCATGGCAATTCAGGAGAACTAATTACAGTCTATGTGGTTCCTTGGTGAAACCACATTAAGAACAAAGGGAAATAGTTCTTACAGGAGAGTTTCATCCTGTAGAAATGTCTTCTGATGAACTGGTTTTCTATTTTCTGGGGATCTTTTATTTGGCTATGGAAGACTGTTTTTTCATTTACTGTGTTCATTTATTTTAGAAACATTATTTATTGAGCCTCTACAATGGGCTAAACATTGTGCTAGGCATTAGAAATACAATAATGAACAGTATCGACATTATCTCTGTCTGCATGAAACTTATATTTTAATTGTCATAGCTTAGCTAGTAAATTGCATTTACTTTTCCCATTGATTAAAAACACTTCTTTTTAGTTTAGCTCAGGAATGCTGATCTTTACTTTCTGTAATGCTTATTTCCGTAAATGTTTATCAAAATATTGCACACATTTTTGGAAGAATGGTTCAAGCTTTCCATAGAAGCTTAAAGGCATTTCAAATTCAAGCCTCCCATGGCCCACACTTTAAAGCCCTAGGCATCATAACACAAATCAAAGTGACAAGAAAACAAATCTTCAAATAAACACATTTACTTCATAGGTAGTTAAGGCACAGTTAAATATATATATATATATATTTTTTTTTTTCCCCTTGTGTTGGAAGGAGTCCATTGGACTAATTCTCTAAAAGCAGAAAAAATTGTAAGAGCTTCTATAGATCAATATTTGATCTTATGCTTTCTCTTTCTATTGATACCAAATCAAGTGAAATTTTGATTTGCCTAGATCCTCTGCATGCATGTCAGAGACACCTGTTCCTCTTCCCATGGCTTTCTTGCCTAACTTGCAACCCACTAAGATTAAATTGTCTGACCTTGATAAGCCACAGTCAAAGTTCTTGATGTTTACACACATATAAAATCATTGCCCGGTTTATGATATTAGAAGAAAAGGAAAGAAGAAAACATCGCATTTCAAGGCATCATATATTTTCTGGGTTGATTCTGTAGATTTTTATCCAAGGAGTGAGCTTGTAAAAGAAGTGCGTGAGGTGGAAATGTATGAAGGCAAAGACCTACAGAAGCGGCCTTTTATCTACCCACATCACCTCTCCAAAGCCATGACCCCTGTGCATTGGATAAACTGAGCTGAATGACACAATAGCCTGAAGGGAACAAAAACCAGACATCCAAAGAGACTTTCTTGTTTTAAGGATATACCTAACCTACTTTAAAAATATTCCTTTAATAAGGAGTTTAAAGGAAGTTCCTTCCTATTATGAGGTCGATGACTCCCTGGTTAGATTTTTCCTTTGTCATTTTGGATGACTTTAAATGGAATATTGTGATATTGTCTTTGAGAAGCTTTTCCTTCGGCTTGCAAATAAATTAGATATTTCAAGAAGACTAATTCTCTGCTTTTAAACACTACCTACTTACAATTTCTTACTAGAGTCTGAACTAACATTTAAAAACGCTACCATGATGCACATAAATACGATTGGCAAAGCTTTTATGGCTACTGATGACACTATAAAAATATGCCTTCATTTTAAGAACTCTAGAGGATTTGTACATCTGCACAGCTCTAGAGTTCCCTGCTTTGTGGGGGAAGAACTGATGGGGAAGATGAGATCATTACCCACTTCTATCCTGTTTTAAATTTGTGAGAAGCCTGAATAAAAAGTACTTTTCCTCACTGTAGGTCTGCTGTCTTCCATTTCATTACCCTTATATGGTTATTAGTCACATAATTGTCCTTATAAAGGAATTTTTAAAATAACCCTTGTGTAGTCATGTATATTTGGTGCAATGAACCTGTCTTCATACACTTATGGTGATAAACACTTTTGGTTCTAAATATTTCCATGCTGGTTAAGTATAAATTGAAGACATGCACAAATAGAATCACTGCAAAGGTCTTTTGTCTCTGGATTTTTATAGTTTTTACTCGCATGGTGAGAAGAGCCCTGGCCCAGGAAGGTGGTGGCCTTGGTTCTACATCTCACTCAGGCCACTTGCCTGCTGTGCGCTGCGATTAGGACCAAGCTGCTGGACTTCTCAGAACCTTTGTCTCCTCGTCTGCAAAGCGGTAGTGATGCATTGATCTCTACGCTCTCTAAGCTCTGCAAGTCTATGGCTTTCTTTGAGAAGTTACTAAAATATACAGTTACATACTGTATGTGTGATTTCATTTATCTTGCAGCAGAATTAAGCATCTCCCAGACAGTGACTTCACTCTATGTTTTTTGGGGGGGGGGGGGGTTGGTTCTTAGTATTTTCAAAAGGTGTAACCAGAGTTTGATGTGGTTCCATCCACCTTCGCTAAAGGAGATCAGATTCAAGAGAACGTGGTCTTTGGCTCACTACCATTTACTGAATTAATTTAATGAAATGTAAGAGAAGGAGTAGTTTTATGTAAAGCTACTTTACAGAGGGACAGAAATTCATTTAACAGTTGGTCAGACTTAATGTCAACCTTAATCTAGCTCTTGAGGGTGGACAAGGGAGCAGTGCTGTTTAAGTTTTAACATAGATATTTACTTCTACTTGTCTTTATAAACAAAATTCAACATGCTATTTGTGAGAGCATTTGAATACTGCACTTAAGCTGATTAGTTCCCTCTAATTTGATTATGTTTTGTTTTACACTATTTCTAGCCACTAGAATATATCAGCTAAAGCTCTCACCCACCCCTCATCCCCCCCAAACACCAAATATCATTTCCTTGGAGGCTGTATTCTAGCAAGGAAGTAGAGGAAGCTGACAATTAACAATAGATGTAATGAAAAAATTCAATAATGTAGTACCCAACCCTACATCATATGATATAGTATATGATAAGAACGACGAGAAAGGAAAAGTAGAAGAGAGTTAAGGGGATTAGGATGTTGAGGGAGGTGGTTTGTAATTTTAAACAGGCTTTTCTGGGATGTAACATGGAGAAGGCGGCATTTGAGCTTGAAGTGAGTGAGAAATGAGCTGTGTAGATAGCAGGAAAAAGTGTTCCAAGCAGAGGGAATAGCAAATACAAAAACTCTAAAGTTGCACAGTGCCTGGAGTATCAAGATATGTCAAGGAGGTGAGAATGAGTGCAGCAGGAGGCACCAAGAAGAGGCAAGGGGCAGATCACATTGGGCATTAGCTGAGCATTTCCCATTTGCTCCTCTAGATCCATTCTTTTCTCTTCTCTACCCTGTTCTGAGCCCCAGAAGGCAGACAGGTATGGACCACATCAGCAAACTCTTTGGCCTATCAGCTTCCAGGAGGATTTAGCCAGTGTGGGTTACAGCCAGAAGACCTGAGGGCTGGAGAATACTGAGGCCGGGAACTTCATTCCCTGGCTTCCTGCCTGTGGGTTGCTGTCTGGTGACTTGACTCTTTTCCCTCAGGCCACAGTTCCTATCAGGCCGCCCTCTCCATGAAGCTACTCGCCTGGGATCATGTAATTGGTAACTGCTGTCTCATCTTGCCCCAGGAGGAGGAGAGATAGTGATCGCCCTCTGCTGCTGCTAGCCTCGGGGGTAGTGCATCACCTATGACTGATCTTTTTAACCCTCACCCTCACTTTTGTAAGTAGTCTCTTTATTAAACTCCCCTCAATTACCGGTTTAATTTTGCTACCTAGTTTCCCTCTAGGCCTCTGACTGATAAAGGTGTTGGAGACCAATATAAGGATATTGGCATTTATTCTAAGAGAGATGAGGAGATATGCAAAAGACTGACATATTCTAAAAGAATCAGTCTGGCTGCTGTGCTGAAAAAGTCTTTAGAGGGCAAGGGTGAAGCAAGGAGAATAGTGAGAGGCGGCTACGTCTGTAATTCTGGTGAGACACGCTTCATTTGTACCTGGCTGTAGACATCAGTTATTCTGAGTCAATGCCCAGTCAATCTCAAATGCATCTCACAAGCTCTGATATGAAACCATAAACTTTACCACTGCCTACAGTCCTAGATGGCTTGTAAGAAGCAATTTCTCTGTGGTAGTTCTGGTTCTGCTGAAACAAGTCCTGGTTCTGCTGAAACAAGTCCTGTATACTACAAGTAGGATAATTCGTGATTATAAACAGAATTTTAAAAATCAAATTAAGTACTCATCACTTATTAAGCATCACTATATTTTTCTTCATAGGTCTTTTGCTCTCTGTTTCAAGAATAAAAATGAATTTTAAAAAACATTTTTATTGTTCTTTTTAAAAGTTTTTATGTTATTGTGGTAAAACATTTAACATGAGATTTATACTCAACAAAATTTTAAGTGTAAAAGTACATTATTATTGACTGTAGGTACAATGTTGTACTGCACATCTCTGGAGCTTACTCATCTTGCTTAACTGAAACATCATGCCTGTTGGTTAGTAACTCTCTATTTCCTTTTCCTCCCAGCCCTTGGCAACTACCATTCCACTCTTTGATTCTAATTTGACTATTTTAGATGGCTTATATGAGTGGAATCAAGCAGTATTTGTCTTTCTATGACTGGCTTGTTGCACTTAGCATAAGGCCCTCAAGTTTCATCCATGTTGTTGCATTTTACAGACTTTCCTTCCCTTTTTTAAGGCTGAATAGTATTCCATTGCATGTATATACCACATTTTATTTATCCATTCATCTGCTACTAAATATTTAGTTTGTTGTTTCTGCATCTCAGCTATTGTGAATACTGTTGCAATGAACACAGGGGTGCTGATTCATTTTTCCAACAAATATTTTTGAATGCCTACTATATTTTTTTCTAGGGAAATGTTTCAAAGTTAAGGGATGACAGCTGAGGGGAGGCAAATATTAATCAAATATACCGAATTTGAAACTGACAAGAGCTGTGATGGAACGATACAGGAGTGCAGAGAGGCTGTAACAAGGAGAGCTGACCTAGTTTGGGGGAGTTCCATGGGATACCTCTTGCAAAGCAATATTTCAGTTTTACAATAAATAGAACTGTGTTCTACCTACAGTAGTATCAGACACTTTTACCAAGAATAGGAGTTCCCTCACACTGGATAAAACCAGAATTCTTTAAGTAATTCTTCCCCGTGGTTTATTTGAACACAAATAGAGGCTACTTACTAACTCTGTGTTAATTAATTATGTATATGATTTGTTTCCTCAAGTAAGTTGTGTTGGGTTCTGAGAGAGGAAGGCAGATTTTCTACATCTTGAGTACAAACTCTGTCCCAGGCACCGTTCCAGGAATTTAAGTGCGTTCACTCTTCCTTTTTCCCTCACAGCCCACATCTAATCTCATCTGTCAGCACTATCATGAAAAATACATCCCCAATCTGACAACCTCCACTGCTTCCACTTTAACCCACTATCATCTCAAATTTAGGCTTGTGTAACCTTCTAATTGGGCTTCCTGTTTCTACTCATTTGTCCCCATAATCAGTCCTCCACAGAGAGTCCAGAATAAGGTTAAAAAGTTAATCAGTATGTCTCACACACCCCTCCCCACCACCATTCAAATTTCTCCAGTGGATTTCCTTTCCCTTGCTAAGAAAAAGGGAACTCCGTGTACTGCTAACAAGGCCCTGGATGATCTGTCCTTTGACTCCCCACCCCTCTCCTATTGCTCTCAGTCTCTCGTCATCTGCCCTATTGCCATTCCTGGTACCCTCTAAACAGGCTCCTGCTTTAGAGCCTTTGCACTGTCTGTTGCTTCCGCCCAGCCATACAGACTCCACACAGGTGACCACATCACTCATTTCTTCTCCCTATTCAGGTTTTGCCTCCAATTCTCACCAATTCTCAGAGAAGCTTTGCTGATCAGAGGATTCAAGATGCCCAGTTCTCCCCTTAGTCGCACATCCTTGCTCTCTGCTCCTTGCTCAACTTGACTTTTCTTCATAGCACTTACCACCTTCAACATAATGTGTGCTTATTTGCATTTATTCCTGAATATAAATTCCAGGAGGACAGAGATATTTTCTTTTTCTAAGACCACTCTATATTCTTAGAATCAGGCATGGTGCCTGATACAAAATAGTATTCTGCAAATATTTCTGGAATAATTAATTGACTGAATGCTCTCATTCAAAACTCTTTGCCTGTGATGATCTTCAAAGGCAAGTTCCAGAGGTCCAGAACTACCCTATACTGTCCCACCCCAAACATGTCCCTTTTACTGCCTAGAACATAGTAGAAATTTAGCAAGCATTCCTTGAAAAATAATTGAGCATAATCATGAACATTAAACTCTGAAAATTGCTGTTTAGGTGCAATACAATTTTATAAGTAAGCGCATGGTCTTTGTGGTTAGACTGGGCTGTTTGAATTTTTTATCTGCCACTTGCTTGTCAGATTGAACAATCTACTTAACCTATCTGAACCTGGGTTTCCTGACCTGAAAACTTAGGTTACTAATAGGACTAGCCTCGTGGGGAGGGCTACTGTGAGGATTAAATAAGATAAGAAATGTACACAGCTCTGGGTCTGCGTGTGTTATCAATAAAGTCATCCTCCAGCTTGGGTTAAGTGACCTCCTCGATTCCTTGGGTTTTCCCTGGCAGGGCAGTTAACTCAGGCAATATTTTCTGTTTGTCTACTCCCCTAATAGGTTTTAAGCCTTTGGAGGGCAAAGATGGAATTTTATTAATCATTGAATTCCCAGAACCAGTACATTGAAGGTCCTCAATGAATGTGTTTTGAATTGGATAGGACTGAATTAAAGGTGACAGCCCTTATTCCAGAAAAAGAAGGGCACTGTGATATTATCAGTGTCAATTTCAGTCACGTCCTTAATAAGCATTGATAAGGCATGGGCACCTCCCCACAGGCATGTGTGCAAAAAGTTATTGGCAAATCCATTCTAGATAAGCTGTAGATGTGGGGTCTTCGCCGCAGTGGTGCAGAGGAAGAATGAATGAGGAGGACAGCAGCACCTGCTGGAGGAGAACTTCCCTTGGCGGCAACCTTGTTCCCCTCTCCACTGCTACTGGCTTTCGCCAAAGCCGGCTTCCTAAAGGCTCTCTCTTATCAGTTGCTAGGGAGAGCCAGTTGTGTCAGCTGAAGTAGTGGAAATTTCTGCTCAACTTATAAATAGTTGAAGAGCCTGCCTTAGTGAAACATGAAACGAGCAAATATTCCATTTTCTCTTGGGAGGGTGGATCAGGAGTCGGTGTATGATGCTGCCATGTCAGCCCTGTCAGGGCCACTGTTCGTGAGGCCACGCAGATATAAGTTATTCATGGGAACATAACGAACAAAGACTTAGCCTCAGCAAATAATGAGCATTCTTCTCCTGAAGCTTTCTCTCCTGCTAGGAGCCGAGGTGTGCAGGGTCACCCTGTCAGAAACAGAAATGGACCTCACATCCTTTAGGGTCAGTGTACTTTGCCAATATACAGAATGATGCCTTGAGCAACTCGAGGAAGCTCCAGGGAGCTTTACGCATGGGGGCATGGTGGGGGTGTTTATTCTTCCTTTTTCAGGGGAAGCAGAGAAGATATTTTCGGAGGTGATCAAGTTTCTAACCTGGCTGGTCATCAAGTGTTTTTTGTTGTTGTTGTTTTTTCTTAATATATTTTGCTCATATATTTAGTTCTTTATTCTCTGATGCTTATAGTTAAAAGATCACAGAGAAATTTCTCAGAGTGATATTAAGCTCTTTCACGTACAGCTATTATTCTTTTTCAAAGACGGTATCATATCATGAAATGAATGAGGGTTTGTAGGAAGGAGTCCTTTCTCCTTTTTGGTCTTTGGCTTGGAGGAGCTCTGGAATCTTCGTGGTGGATGATGGGGGACGAAAGTATTGGTTTTGAAATCAGATACAAGTTCAAATTCTAGCTCTTCCCTGAGATCATAGGCAGGTTATTTCTCTGAGCTCCACAGTGGGGAAAATTTGAAATGTTCTTCCTGAATGACAAAGCATGCTCGATCACCTGGCACTATGCCTTCAGACATTAGGTGTTCAACAAATGCTAATTTCCTTTTCCCCTCCATCTTTTCTTCAGAAACAATACTCCTCTCCTAATTATTGACTTATTTGAATACTGTTATCTAAGTTTTTTGATTACTCTTCAAGTTATACCCACTACTCTTAGAATACAGTTGTAACTGGTTAGCACGGCCCTTCTTAGGTCCCTTGTGTCCTGCTGTATCCCTCACTCCCTGGCCATGGTTACTCTCTTTTGGTCCTATCTTCTTCTTTGTACCTGACTACCTCATTCTTCAAAATGTAACTTAGCTGCCACTTATCCACGTGCCTTTCCTGATCCCTGGGTTGGAAGGAGTTGGACTTCTGTCCTCCAGTGGCACCAGTCACCTCCTCTATTACAGCTCTTACTACATAGTGTTGGATTTTTCTGTATCTCTCACTAGACTAGCTTCAGGCACCCACCATAGTGACGAGCACATGGGAGTGATCAATGAATAGGTGTTTAATGAACAAAGAAATTAAAGGCTAAATGTAAACGAGGGATCCCTTGACTTGAAAATAGTTTAAAACTGGAGAATGTTTGATAGTACCTAAAGTATGTCTGAATCAATCATTGAAGTTTTACTTCTTGTTTGGTAAAGAACATTGATAGTCTCTGTGGTTTCATAGGTAAGAATACAGACTCTGCACCTGGAGTGCTGTGTGATCTTGGGTTAGTTACTCAGTCTCTCTGTGGCTCAGTTTTCTCACCTGTAAAGTTAGAATAATATAATTCCTATCAGGGATTGTTATGAAAATTAAATGAGTTTATGGCTGTAATGAGATTATAACACCTATAATGAGCTTATACCAGTGCATGGATTACTGTAAACATTAAAAATTAAAAAATGAAAGAAGCAATCTTACAATTAAGTGCCAAGGACCAGGTATGGACGCAGAATAGGGCAGGATGCCCACAGACAAGAGGCATGATAAGGTTGAAAGCATCTTACTACCCTTCAGAAGCTGACAAAACTGAAGAATTAATGTCTCTATAAAAAGTAATATCACTGCAGCTTCTCCTCCTCCTCCCCCTCCTATGCAGAGTGGGTGAGTTTAGTGACAGACTGTTTTGGAAGGAGCTAGAAATATCAGTTTAAAAAATGCTTGGCAACTGCTTTAGAATGATTATCTGACTTTGGGGAAAAAAGGGAGAATACTGAGGTATTCCTCTTATCCATATTTAGAAATGTCACAGAGGCATAATGAATCATCTCTCAGAGGCTTTAAAAACATTTTCCCCACACTAAGTGTTGCCTCTTGCCTGCACTTCTGGCAGTTCTGAACTTCAAGATAACCCACCAAGGCCCAAGGAAGCTCCTAGCTTTGGGAAAGCCAGGATCTGCATCAGGTCTAAGCCCTTCACCACACCTGGTTGGCTGCTCTTTGGCTCCCCACCCTCTCTCATACCCTACGGATTAGTCTAAGTCAATCAGGGCAACCTCGACCCTCTTATCAGCCATGAGCTCCGATACAGGCCAGTGCAATCCTAGGAAAGGGTTTTGGAGCAAGAATCCAGTCTTTCTCCCCTGCTGGATGTGAACAAAGAAGCACTTGCTCTGACTGCTGCTGGCAGCCATCTCCCAGCAAGGCTGCCCACCTTAGAATGAAGCGATGCTGTGATGGGCAGCTTGGGCGTGATAGGAGGAAGTGCACCTGGGAGGACATGGGTGAACCCCTGCAGCCTGCCCTAACTCTGTACTTCCTCTTTTGCATCACACCAGACTTCCTTACTGTTAAGCTAGTTTAATTTAGGTTTCTGGCCTTTGTAGACAAAAACCCATTTTAACCAAATCCCCTCCTGACTCTTCCTCCACTCTGCCTCGTGAGACAGTTATTTACTCGGTGTGGATGTCCCTATCAGGTTATGCATACCTCGACGGCAGCTGCCATGTCCCATCCATTTTTTTCTTCCAAAACTCTTCACAAATAGTCACAATTTCACTACTTGTTGATATATAACAATGTTGGAAGGAATATACCCGGACAGCCTTTGGCCCCCTTGGACAGCAGTGAAGCCCCCATTAAAGAAGAGTTCGCTTTCTTTTTTGGATCCATAATCATAAAAGCCATTTTTTGGCAAAGGTGACTAGAAGCATGGTCTTCCAGTATCTGTTTCGCTGTTGCTTATGCAATAGTTGGATGTAAAAAAATCCTATTACAAATTAAACCATTGAATTATGTTTTCATAACATGCAACCGAATACACTCCCCCTAGCTTTCCCTCTATCAGGACTAATTTCAGGCAGTCTGTTTATAGAGTGAAGATGAATTTTATTGGTGACAAATGCACTCCTGCATTAACAAATTAAGTATGCTCTCAAAGGAGAAAAAACAAACTCAGAGAAAATTGGGTTGTCTGTTCCTGAAGTCTAAAAAAGGACTTCTTTCCTCAGGGGATGTTCAGTATTTTCGTAATCACACGGAAAGGAAAACATATGCCTCTTGGGTATAACATTAAAATAAATTAATTTTGCTACCCTATTAATAATGGCTAATGGCAAACTGAGAGTGTTTATTTCTAGACTCCTCTTGCTCATAAAACCAGGTTTTTCTATGACCTCCACTCACTGAAGATGAATAGCTTTGTCAACTTACAGGAGATGAAGAATGTGGTCTGTGTTTCTCTATTTTTGGTGTTGTATTAATAGGTGAGTGGTCATGGGGAACAACAGGACCCTAAAGCATCAGGAGCTTGACTTCATGTCACTAGAATATCATCTTCTGTTTTTTATTTTTCTGTTGTTCTTGGGAGGTACAATGTCTTCTATTCCTTGGAAATTTGCTGCCTTATGTCAGACCCTGCTGACAGCTTCTATCATTCTCCTCTGCTCAGCCCAGTTTGTGGTTAGTTCTTCCCCTGTTTTCTCCTAACATCCATGGGATTTTCCTTCATCTGTTCTTGCATGATCAGTCTCTGTCTGCATACCCATTCTCCTGAAATACTAGACAATTTACTCTGTCATGTATGTTTCTTTGGCATTCTCCAAGTCTGAGGTGGAGAGAGAACAAGTCATTGCAGATATAGGTTACTACACACAGTAACTTCCAGCTGAGATGAGATTCCCTTTTTTTTTTTTTTTTAACTGCGGTGTACTATAGTTTTAAATGCTTGATTTTCATGATGGTCGAAGTATTGGCCAGGTATGGATAAGCTCTGCAGTTGACAGAGATGTCGTGAAAGATTCAGAAAAACAGCAGAACTGCCTGGAACTTCCCTAGCTGACAATGTTGTAGTCATGGGTGGGAACCCTAATATTTGCTCGAAAAATAGATAAGCTTTTGTAAATCAATAGTAGCCATGCAATCATATGTAGATTTACACAAGTCTGGGAATATTTCGAGGGACCATAAATGTGACAGTTGGTACCCTCTTTGATTTTTTCCCCCCAAGTTGTTAACAGTGATGACACTTGGCTAAGAAGCAATATTATCCAAGCCTGTTTTTTAAACAGCTACATGCCCATCCACTGAGAGTAAATAATTCTTCCTAATAGGTGGATTGAAGAATACAGATTTTTTTAAAATTTACTTAAATTCATTGGACTTATTTGAAGGAATAATTCTTGTTTGCAAGGCAGAACCAGAATAATCACTCTTATTGGAGAGATGGGGAACAAAATCTCACACTGAGCTTCCTCTTAGAAATGACACTCCCTAATTTCTTGTCAGCTAGAAACTGGTTGAGCTGCAGCACAAATGTTGGATTCTTCTGCCCTGACACACCATGGGGCAGAGGTAAGTGGCCAAACACGGGAAATGAGAAGCAGAGGGAAGAGACAGGTATCTGTGGGGATACCTAAGCTAGGAGCAGGACGTGTCATCTAATCCAAAAGAATTCTGCATGTTAAAGGAGAAACTATTCAGTGGTAAAAATGCTAACATGTTTCTTGAAGTCACTTTTCTGACCTTCAGATTACACTTTAAATCAAGGTTATGAAAAGAGGAAGTTGTCTTTTCACAGTATATTTCTGTCCCCTAACCTGTTCCTGTTAGTTTTAAACATGATTAACCGTTTGACATGACTGCCCAAATAACAGATTGTTTGTATTAAACACATACTACAATTTATTTTCCCGTATATAATTAGGAAAAATCATTGCTGCCAGAATGTAAAATGACACGTCAACGATAAGCAGAGATAATGGCAGCTGCATGCAAGAAAAGCCGTACCAAACACCTGGAGTTTGTAATTACGTTTCTCTCCCCACCCGCTGCATTTGTGTCATGATGCATCTCAGGTAGCGCAGACCTTAGGTAGTCATTAAAATCACACGAGTATTCTCCTGGGATTTACTGCAACTACATAGATCTCCCATGGGTATATGGGTTTTTAATATTAAAAAAGGTAATAATTTGGAGTGCATCTTACCAAAACAAGATTTCTTTTTTGGGAAGCTTGAATGTGTACATTCAACAGCGTAGCCACTCTGTGTTAGTCACTTTGAAGGATATACAAAGCCAAGGGGCATTGAGCCTCTTCAAGAAACTTACAATCCCCCCCAAGTGTGGAGCAAGACAAAACAGATGAAGCAAGAAGAAATGATATCATATCCATCTAATTTTTCTTAAGTTGTATAGCCGGGGCGGGGTGGAGGGTGCATAATGTTGTAGGAATTTGAAGAGAGGCGATTACGTGAAATATGTAGAGGGTATAAGTTTGAGTTAAATTTTGATGGTGAGGAAGATTTATATAATATAGATAAAATTAGGTGTCAGAGATGGTGCCCATGATTCAGGGGTATTTCCTGAGTTAGTCTTAATCAGATTCTCTTTCTATTATCTGAGCTTTCTCACATTCTTTCATTTAACCAGCATTATCTAACCTATTCAGATAATTGCATTAAGCTTGAGAGAGAGAGAGATTTAAAAGTAATAAGAAACTCCCCAAACTGATCTAGCTGAGCAACATAATGTATATTCACCTAGCTCCTAGATAATAAATACAAAGTAAAGGTCTTTGGTTTTATCTCTACTTCAATTCTATGGGTATGTGAACCATATGGCTCTAACCTTCCTAACATTTTCTCTACTCAGAAAGTCCTGCACAGTAGGCCAAACAGGTTTTGGATAATCTAAAATTTTTTCACTGAAATCTATTTGGGGCAAAGTTTGGCAGGTACATTTGTCAGAGTTTTGCTTTCATTTGATCTGTTGAATGCAAAACTTGAACATAAAACAATACGTAACAAAAGTGGTTTAAAAGAGACCTTATAAAGCCATAGATGGATTCGCTTAAAATGTTCTGCAGGTTATATTTTAATTTATGTAGACAAAGGTCTGTGAACATTCTGTTTTGTATTCGTTACTGTTTTGTTCCTCTTGGCTGATTATATACTTCTATGTGCAAAACAAAAATTGGGCATTTTAAGTCAATGACTTCATTGAGTTATCTATGTAAAATGTCTTAATCCAATCTTGCCTTGCATTATAGCTAAAGGCTAGGTTTAAAATGACTTAAAATGCTTTGTGACTGATTGGTGCTGACTTGTGTAAGAATAACAAATTCCCTTAAGAGGTGTTGTAATTAGAGAACAATGACCTTAATTTTATCTTTAAGCTATCTGTGGTCTTAAAGGCCTTTTTCAGGCTTATCTTTGTGTGAAAAGTTGCCTCCAAGGTCCCTGCTTATCCAGATGTTAACAGAGTAATGAAGCCTAAAAAAGGTAGATCCCACAGTTGAGGGTGGCCACAATTGTTTGTGAGAGCAGCAGATGCAGGGGGATGCTCCTCTTTTGTAACCTGGCTGAAGTATAATAAATAAGTAATAAAAAGGCTCGTGATTTTTGCAAGGGGACACTCTGAGAGGCACTCAGCGTATAAACTCTTGGAGAGGCCTGTCACGAGATCATCTTTGTGCATAGGTACAAGTGTTTTCATGGCTCCCATGACTTCATAACTACAGCTTATGTCGTCCAGATGTACCACAAGAATCAAATAAAAAACATGGTTTTTATTTCAGGCTCCTGTGTAATTTTATCACTTAGACCTATTGGGGTAGCTTGGTATCACTACTCACTCATGTAACTACTGTCATAGGAAATAACATAATGTTGAGCTAATTAATTAGATTATTATTGATTCAAGTCAGCAAGGAACATAATGCTTACTGCTAATATTCTGAGCCATATGCAGATGATAAAACCCTAACCTCAAAAAAGAAATTAAAATCTAGTAGAAGATACTAAGACATAACTTACCTGTCACTAATCAAAAAGAGAAAAGCTATGAGCTTTGAAGTTATGATAAAGTGTATGAAGCAGGTGGAATTACAGAAGAGAGATACAGAAAAGATGAAGAAAGACAGAGAGAAAGAGAGATCACACATTCTAATGCCTAAGGCACTGGTATCAGGAGGGGGCCTGTGGGAGGTCTTTGGACATGAGGGTGGAGCACTCATGGACAGCATTCGTGTTCTTACAGAAGAGACCTCGAAGAGCTCCCTCTCTTGCTCTGCCAAGTGCAGATAAAACGAGAAGCCTGTGACCTGGAAGAGGACTTCGATCTGACCCTCCTGGCACCCTGATCTGACCGGGAATGTCCAGCCTCCAGAACTGTGAGAAATAAATGTCTGCTGTTGATGAGCCACCCAGCCTGTGGGTATTTTGCTATAGCAGCATGTATGGACTAACATGTCTTGTAAGAAATTTTTATAAAAACTAAAGCTTAACAAGTAAGGCTTCAGAAACAATTATGACTGACTTAAAGTGGGCTGAAGAAAGAGTATGCTTGGGAACAGGGGACCTAATGCTGGAATTAGGATAGAAAACCCCAAAGATGAGTGAGTACCTGAAATAAAACACCACAGTTTGGAAAAGTGAGAAGATTCTGAATAAAGATATTATCTTTACAAAATGCGGTTATCATTTACTTTCCAAGTTATTCCAACACATTTAGCTCCTAAGTAAATCCCTAGAAATCAAATCCTATTTTGCTACTGATTTCTACTACATAATTGGAACTGTGCATCTGTGGAAAAATCTCTGTCATCTGAACTGAAACTTATTTCAAAGAAATTTACAGCCATGCTCATTCCGCTAGCCTTGCGTCTGTTTATATGCTGGCATTCTAATGTTGCAGTGCTTCCTTACTCTCTGCCTCTAAACTCTTCCCCGAATTCTAAGAGTACCTTCTTGACTGGGGAAATCACTAAACTGTGTATTTGTACCTTCTTTAAGAATCATCTACAACTAATATTTAAATATGATCTTTCAACTTAAGTGATTTCAGAATATATATTTCCATCTCCCATTCATTATTCTGCTTTGTAATTCTATTTTAAAGCTCTTTTAAAGTGAAGGATATATATGCAACTAGCAAATAATGCTTCATTTTATGTGTAGTCAGATTTTTGTCTTTAAAGAGATATAAGCATATGTTGGAGATAACGTGGGTTTGGTTCCAGACACTGTAATACAGTGAGTTCCATAGATTTGGGGGGGGGGGGACAGAAACAATGTACATACCCTAATTAAAAAAATACTCAATTTGTTAAAAAAAATGTTAACCATTATCTGCACCTTCAGCAAGTTGTAATAGTAACATCAAAGGTCACTGATCACAGATCATATAACAAATGTAATGATGAAAAGATTTGAAATATTATGAGAATTGCAAAAATGTGACAAAGAGACACTAAGTGAGCAAATGCTGTCTGAAAAATAGTGCTGACAGACTTGCTCGATGTGGGGTTGCCACATTCAGTTTGTAAAAAATGCAGTATCTTTGAAGAGCAATAACTTGAGGAATGCCTACAATCTTACACACAGTCTTAAATTAGAGATTTACTTCTTTCTGGTCTTAGTATTAGCAGTAGTTGTGTTTTTCCACAGCACTAAGTTTATTTATTTGTTTTTTAAATCTCATGGACACCATGGACTATGTAAATGATCAGATTTCCTTTTTTATGTTGATCATTAAGTTTATTGCCTACATGTAAGAGTAGAAGAAAATTTTGACATATATTTTTTCAATAATTTTTCTTTGGATGCATATTATATCACTGCTCTCATTCTCCTTTTGTGTATGTCTGTTGTGGGTTGAATTGTGCCTCCCTAAAAGATATGTTAAAGTCCCAATCCCTGATACCTATGAATGGCACCTTGTCTGGAAGTAGGATCTTTGCAGATATAGTCAAGGTAAGATGAAGTCATGTTGGATTTGGGTGGGTCCTAATCCAATGACTAGTCCTTATAAGAAGAGGGAGATATGGACACAGAGACAAATGCAAAGAGAGCTCTATGTGACTATGGAAGCAGAGACTGGAGTGATACATTTACAAGTCAGGGAACCCATGGAGGGTGGCACAGTCATTTTGGAGGTTCCAAAGAACAGAGCACTGAGCCACATAGGGTCATTCCCAAGCCTTGAAAACCTCATGGAATTTGCCCTGTTGTGTTTTGAATTTGTTTTAGACCAGAAATCCCTTTATTCCTTCCATTTTTTTTTCCTCCTTAGGATGAGACTATCTATCCAATATCTGTCCTATCGTATTTTGGGAGCAGAAAACTTGTTTTCTAGTTTTATGGGTCTGTGGACAGAGAGAAATTTTTGCCTCAGTTGGACCATACCCAGAGTCTCACCCACATCTGATTTAGATAGTGAGATTTGGGACTGTTTTTTTTTTGATTTGGTGGCATTTAGATGAGATTTTTGGAGTTAGAAGTTAATATGAGAATGGACTAAGACTTCTAGGGATGTTGGGATGGACTGAATCTATTTTGCACATGGGAAAGACATGAATTTTGGGGGCCAGAGGAAGACTGTATTGGTTTGAATAGTCCCTCAAAAATTCATGTGCACACAGAGGGAAGACTACCATGTGAAGATGGAGGCAGAGATTGTAGCGATGCATCTATATTCCAAACAACTCCAAAGATTGCAGTCAACCACCACAAGGTAGGAAGGGCCAAGGAGGGATGACTTCCTAGAGTCTCCAGAGGAACCATGACTCTAAGACACTTTGATTTTGAACTTCTAGCTTCTCATATCTGTAAGAGAATAAATGTTTGTTTTTTAAGCTCCCTGGTCTGTGGTACGTTGTTACTATAGCCCTATAAATGAATACAGTGTCCAAGTATTTGAGTCTGTGCCTGTGTGTAAAATGCGCACATGTGTGTGGTTATACATGTGGGAGAGGTTATCATTTATTTCAAATTCCTGCCATCTACTTTAATTTTTAAAAGTAATATTGTTAATAAATAAATATTCCTCTCATATCTCCTGTTCAAGGTAGTTATTAGAATATATCTTCTTTGGATGAAAATGTAATTAGTTACATTGTTTCTAGAACAATGATCCCGAATAGATTTTCTTAATCTGTGCATTCTCCTGACTCTGCCAACAATAAACTTGATGGCATTTTTCAGGAAGCTGTCTCAAAATTCCCAAGAAGACAACATGACTAGGGAGCAAGTGACTTCTGGGCTTGAAAGACCAGAGATTCTCTTTGTGTGGGTGTTTCGTTAAGATGAAATGTATCTGGGGTTTTCTAAAAGATGGCTCAAGCCAGCACACATCCAATTTGTCCCTTCATGACATCTGCCCTATTTAATGTGGTAATATAAAGCCTCTGGGTAAGACAGCAAGCAGATGTACCGGAGAGCTCTCCTAAGACAGAAACAGAGGTGTGGCAAAGGCATTTCCCTTCTCATTTCCACTTTATGCATTTCAGGGTCTGGCAGGGGTGAGCTCTGGGTCCATTAGTGGGGTGGGGTGACGGGGGTGGGGTGGGGATGGAAAGGAGGCAGGGTTGAGCTCTCCGTCCACGCAGATGATAATGCAATGCTGCAAAGGAATCAAATCGAGCAAGATTCTCTCTGAGCTGTAGACTGGCTTCCTGTTATTTTCTTGAATGTTTTCTTTTACCCTTGAAAACAGACAACGATGAGCCTTAAAAGCAGGGAGGCAGCTTTTAAGCTTGCTATCATTACTCAGATCAATTTAGAAACAAGTTCCACCTCCTATCTCTTCTAATTTTGATGTACATTCTCCGTTGGCCACTGGCCAGAGCAGAATTCAGGAAATGGTAAATACTCGTTTATTCCCAGACACAGCAGTTTGTGCTGAGATGGGAGACAGCATTTACAGTCATTAAGTCTATTGTATTTTTTGTGTGTGTGTTTATTAATATCAGCTGGGGTTAATGTTAGTGTCGTCTGCACTAGGGATGGTTAACTTTGGCTAGCTTTGGAAACAGGCTTGTCATTCTTACTGGTTTTCCTGCTCAGTGGTCCACAGTTGCTTTCTTCCACCTTCAGCGATGATTTATAAAATGAATGTCAAGTTAAGTTTAACTAATCTGGTCTAACACCAAATGGCCAGATACTACACAGCTGAGAAATTTTTGGCTGATATAGCAAATAGCAGAAAATCCTAGCAAATCATAAAGAAAATACCTCTAGAATACCTTGTTTGTTCTAGTGCTCGGGAAAAAAGTGTCTCTGATCCTTGAAATTCTGAATGTCTCTTGGAAAATAGCAGCATAGCATTATTTTTCCTTTTTTTAAAAAAAATCTAATTATCACTCAAATTTTCTTTCTTTGCCTATCACTGGACAATTGGGTTGACCATCAAACTGAAGTTGGTAGAAGAAATGTGAACCACAGAGTTCTCAATGTCTTGTTATGTTTTGGTACATCAACCAGATATTGCATAGCTGAGAAACATCTTACATTCTTGTATTTGACAAGAACTGAGAGCATCTGAGGCAGTGAGTTGGCACAAACATAGCATGCATTGGCAAAAGCGTGGCCAGACTTGATGTGGTGTCCCACACGGACAGCACCTGCCCCTGAAATCAGGCCCACCACTCTTCAAAGGACAGCTTCTCTCCCACAAATATGCCCTTTTATTTATTCACTTTAAATTAAAGACTGACTAAAGACAGAAAGCACAATTACTTTGGCTTGAACAAATAGGCAGCCATGCAATTAACCTGAAATTACACAGGTAAAAAGCACACTGACTAAATTATCATTTAATGCTTTATAATAAAGAGAGATGCTTGCTTGCTTTCAAAACAAAATTGAGAAAAGGGAATGCAAGGTATGCAAGCGTGACATGAAAGCACAGAGGGATGTTCTGCTGGGTTCAGCAAGACAAAGCACTTGAAAAATTAGAGAGGTGATTCCAAGCAATGTGTACATTTACACAGCTTATACACTGAAACCAGACCCTGTACCTGGAAACAAAACATCTCTAAACCAGAAAATTCGTGTTTACTGAAAAGAAGATTGAATCCTGTTTCTCCACCATATTTTCTCCCTTTTGAAAGTTATGCAGATTTTTTTTTTATTCTTTCATGTACTGTAAGCTCAGTGACACTATTAATAAGAGATATTCATCTAAACAGAAGGATGGAAAAGCTCAAACCTTTAGGTAGTAATGATGGAAACAGAGGAAAAGAAGACACTTCATGGTCAAATTACTGTGAACTGTACACTACACTTTTTTTCTTCTTTTGGACTTATTACAGTGCTAAGCTATCCAAACAGCATCAGATGATTGCTAAGAGGCAACAGAGTTCTAAAAATACTTCAATATGTTCATTCTAAGATACTTGATGCTATCAAGCATCTGATACCAAGCATGGTACTTAGAAGCAGCAACAATTCATAAAGTATTGTATGTTTTTAAGGTAGACTATTTTAGCGAGGTAAGTGCAACAGCTTTGGAGTCATATAACTTGAGTTTGAAACATGCTGCTCTTCAATAGCTGTGATCTGGGGCCCTTTATTTAACCATAAAAACTTTCAGTTTTCTCATCCGTAAAATTAGGATAATAGTAAACCTATCACATGAAATTGTTGGGAAGACTAAATGGAGTAATGCATGTAAAGCTTATAACAATGCCTAGCACATGATAATGGCTCGATAAATGTTAGCTAAAATGAGTGTTGTTGTGCCTGCTTAAACACTGATTTTCAAATGAGCCATGCAAAGCTTGAACATTGTTTGAGAACTAAGCCATGATGCAGATGAAATCACCAAGGGTTTCTTTTTGTTACTCACACGAAAAGGAAAAACGGCATCTGACACGAGTGTGTCCGTTATGTGAGCTAGATGGCCCTTGCCACACTTGATTCCTCCTTCTTTGCTTTGCCCTGTACTGCAGAGGCATTTTGAGAGCCATACATCTCCCCTTCTCCTTTATATACCAACAAGGGGTCTGAATTTGTATTAAGTTCCATCAGGGAGATACATTTGGTAATATTTGTAATGCGAAAAAGAGGCAGAGGTGTGCTGACCCCCGCTCATAAAGCTCAAAGAAACCAATCCTGTGCACCCCTCCCCAACTCTTCATTCAGTCACTTTAAATCAGCCATAATGGGAGCGTTTATATCATGGAAGTCGGCAAATACTACAAATCAGCACTTTACTCCTGTTCAGTGAGCCAGTTGTTAGAGAGTTTTAGCTCACCACTGGGTAGAAACCATACTATTATTTTACTAGTATAGGCAGGCGAATAACTGGGCATGGATAAAAGTGAGGTTTTGCAGCCATCTCTGGATGTTCCTCTGCTTTTTATCACCTGTCTCTATGTTGCAGACATCTGTGACCATTGGGAGCAGTTAAGCGGAAATCCCAACTTGGGTCACAGAAGCAATTTTCTCATTGAGTCCAGTGGTAAAGCTGTGCTGGTGGAGTCTCCTCTGGCCTTTGCCCCTCCCAACAGCTTTGTAAGCACCAAATTCTGGTTAAGTTTTTTCCTGCCTAAAATACCTAGAATACTCTGTTTTCCTGGTAATATGATATGATGTAAACATGTGTATATAAGTGTAGTTAACTTGGCAGGACTCATGTTTACATGAAAAAATTAATAAAGATTTTGAAAAAAATAGTGATAACAAACATTGAGTATATCTATGAGGATTGTTGCCAGAGAATAGGTTCTGGAGCAGGAAAGAATTCAAGAGTGAGCCGGAGTAAAGTGAAAGCAAGTTCACTTAGTGAGATACACACTCTATAGAGTGTGGTCCATCTCACTCAGCAGGGAGAGTGGCTTTGGAGATACACGTTCTACAGGCAGAATGCGGGCCATCTCAAAAGGCAAGAGGGAGAGAGGCCACGAGATGTGAGGATGTTTAGGGTAAGATGAAATAGACACAGACAGTCTGGGCTGTCTCAGAAGGCAAGAGAGAGAGTGACCACGAGTGCAGGGCTATTAGTTTTTATGGGCTCAGTAACTTCATATGCTAACGAGCAGGAGGAGAATTCCATCTGAATTGAGGAAGGGGTGGGGATTTCCAGGAATCAGGTCCCGCCCACTTTTTGGCCTTTGACAGTCAGCCTGGGAACTGTCATGGCACCTGTGGGTGTGCCATGAGGCTCAGGGTCTCCTGGAAATAGACTCTTCTGCCATCTTGGCTCTCTCCAGTTTGCCCTGTCCTCAACTGGTGTGCCATTCCTTCATTGGTTGTGCCATGCCCCCTTACCTCCTGTCTCAGGAATGACATCGCCGAACTTACCTGAAGGTGAAGACAAACTCAATGGAACAAAACAAATAAGTGAACCTACAGAAAGTATTTACAGGGCATTTAAACTTGAAGACTTTGGCATTTATAGGTTTTAGACAATTTTAAATCAAAGAATAGAAATACTTGTTAGCACTCTGAGATAATTTTCTTTTTTCTTTTCTGAAGTAAAAAAGATTAAAACTAACTCTTTTGAATTTGAATAAACCTAACTCTCTAATTGCCTTTGAATAAACCTCTCTTTCTAATACAGCTGAATTTATATATCAGTAAATAATCCAGATTTACATAGTAAATAAATATTTCATGAAAATCTTCCATGTTGAGTTTTGTGGCTATCTTCTAGAAGGATATAAAGGTAAAAAGATATAATCCTTGCTCTTAACAAATTATAAAAGAAATACTTAAGTATAATATAAGCTAGAAAGTTATAAATTTCTTACAAAAATCAGGTAAAGACCTATGTGAATACTAATGTAGGAAGGGATTCCTTCCAGGTGAGTGATTCAATATTTCTTTTTGAGTTTTTAGGTTAAAGCATGAATCAATTTTAAAGGACTAAGTGGAAGTGAGCACTGAGGTTGTTGGATGAGAGGATAGCGTGGTTGAAAAGCTTGGTGAAAATTGAGAGGAAGGAAAGTATTCATTCCAAAGTTATTAAGTGTACATATACCATGCGCCAAGCTGACTCTACAGTGATGACCAGTGTGGGTATAATTCCTGCCCTCGTAGTGCTTATAATCTGGTGAATAAGATTGAAAGGGTAATGGGTTGATAGAATCCACCCAAATTCATGTCCACCAGGAACCTCAGAATGTGACCTTATTTGGGAACAGAGTCTTTGCAGATACAATTATTTAAAGATTTTGGGATTAAATCCTTCTGGATTTAGAATGTCCTTATAAGAAGAGGAGAAGACACAGAGAAAAAAGCCCTGTGAAGACTGAGACAGAGATGAGAGTTATGCTCCTGCAAGCCAAGGAACACCAGGAACCACCAGAAGCTGAGAGGCAAGGAAAGATTCTCCCCTGGAGACTCTGGAAGGAGTGTGGGCCTGCCAAAACTTTGTTTTGGTCTTCTGGCACACAGAACTGTGACAGAGTAAATTTCAGTGTTTTAAAGCCACCAGGTTTGTGGTACTTTGTTGCAGCAGTCCTAGAAACTAATAGTATCAAATAAATAAATATATAGAATGCAGTATGATAAATGCTATGATAGGAGAAGATTAAGTCACTCTATAAGAATGGATAAGAAAGTTGCTAACCTAAAGTAGGTGAGATAAAGGTCAACAAAAGCTTTCTTGAAAAAAAGACAGAGAAACTGAGATCTGAAATATGATTGAGAGTTAATAAGGCCGGTGGGAAGGGTATAGCTCAGTAGTAGAGTGAGTACTTAACATGCGCAAGGTCCTGGGTTCAATCTCCTGTACCTCCATTAAATAAGTAAATAAATAAACCTAATTTCCTCCCCTACCCCTCAATCCCCTCTCTGCCCTCCCTCCAAAAGAATTAATAAAGCCTAGTGAGTACATGGAGTATTTCAGGTAGAAAAATTGCTTGTACATGTGTAGGTCTTGGTGTGAGAGAGACCTGAAAAGTTTCGAGGATTTTTAACAAGGTCATTTTGGCTCCTATAAAGAGTGAATGGGGGAAACCAAGAGATGAGGCTAGAGATGTTAAGTTGGAGCCTGATGATAAAGGAACTTTTAAACCAGTCTAAGAAATCTGGACTTCAACCTAGGAGCAATGGGAAGGCAATAAATGCCCTTGGAAAAAGAAAGAATTTAAAACTTCGGGCATATCACTTATGGATTCAATGTGGAGAATTGATTGGAGGAGAAAGGGTGAGAGTGGAGCCAGGGAAACTGGCTGAAAAACTTCTGAGTAATTCAGAGGAGAGAGGAAAGTAATCAGGGCTAGACTTGAGGCCTTAGGCACATAGAGAAGTGGACTTTGATTTCAGATAGGTACAGATTACTTATCATCATCATCATAGTTATAGTAATAGGCTAAAAACTGCTAAAAGCTGACTATGGGTTGGATGTCATTTTGCATTATTTCATTTAATTCTCAGTGGTCACTTTTACCATCTTTATTTTACAGAATGGTGACACTGAAGCTCAGAAACCTTAAGCAATGTGCCCAAGATTACACAGAGATAAACTGCAGAGCCAGGACAAATACTGTCTTCTGAACTTCTGTGCTAACTATTTTACAGTATATACTTGGTGTCTGGGAGTTAAAGATATTGCCTTGTTGGATTGGTGGTGCTATTTGATAAGATAGGAAACAAAGAAGAAGAAACAGGTCTGTGAGGGAAAAATCATGCATTTGGTTTTAACATGTTGATTTTGAGATGTTTCCAGGGCCTTCATACGGAAATGCTTGGAGGAAGAGAGAGAGAGAGAGAGTCATCAGTATGAAAATATGAATGAAAAAAAAATTGGATTCAATGTAATAGTCCAGGGAAAAGGGTAAAATGAATTATCAGGACAGATTCCCAGAAATGTTGAAATTTAAGGGCTTGGCAAAGGCAATGGAGCCAGGAAAGGTACTAATGAGTTGCTGTTAGACAATGAAGATTGCTTGAATACATTTAAATGCTTATGGGAAGAAGACAGTGGGAGCATTAGCAGTGAAAATTTGAGAAAGGGGGGAATACAATAGAACAAACGCCTTGGGAGTCCTGGAGAAGATGTGATTCCCAAGCATGGAAACAAGCTTAAACTTAAATGGGAAGTACCTCATCCATTTTAATAGGAAGTGCAAAAGACAGCATATGAGTTAAGTTTGAAGGTTTGATGGCAAGAAATTGGATTACTTGTATTTTCTATGGGATCTAAGATGCTGGGTTGCTCTATTGGGAAGAGTGGGTAAAGTTTGGAATTGCTGTTGTGTTGAGCATGAGTCCTGACTATGAAAGGTCAACACTCATGGAAATAAGGAACTTTGGAATTCTGGAACAACGTCTAGGCAGCATCGATATGCTAGAGGAGGGAGAGGTACTGAAATGAAAGTGGTAGTAATGTTCCCAACTGGGTGATTTTTTCCAACAATACTCAGCAGATTAGTCACTGGACTAACCACAACTTTGGTGGTTTGCCAGGTGGGTTCCATGACAGGACAAGGCAATGGACAAGAGAGCTGGGAATTTTGGCAAGAGAGTGAGCAAAGTAAAAGTGAGTAATGGGGAAAAGGATGGAGAAGTGAGTAAAAAGAATAGATGTTCTAGATCTTGGGTTCTGTCCCAGGTCTACCATTAGCTAATTGGGTCATGTTGGGAACATCCCAAACTTTGTGGGTTTCAGCTTTCC
Organism: Camelus ferus; assembly: GCF_009834535.1. Lineage (NCBI taxonomy): Eukaryota > Metazoa > Chordata > Mammalia > Artiodactyla > Camelidae > Camelus > Camelus ferus. The sequence goes on along the minus strand of NC_045707.1, from coordinate 49,574,927 downwards.
TTTTCTATAAAGTGAAGAACTGGACTACATGACCAATTTCTAAGGCTTATTTCAGCCTGAAAATTGTGTGAGTCAGTGACTACTGTAGGAAGTAGTGAAGGCAGAAAGAAGGGAGGTGAAGGTCAAAGTGGGCTGTGAATTCACACAAAGGATCTGAATGAATTTACTCCAACAGAGATGTCCATAAACCAAAATACTTTGCTAAGTTTCAACAAAAACTCAGTATTTTAATCAGAATTCTACAAGAAAATAAAGAAACTTTGGCAACTCTTTGATTGTTCCCTTTAGTAAGATCATCTTTATGTTCAGGAGTCTAAAGTAAGATTTAAGAGACAGTGGGATAAGGACATGTCCACGATCGGGGAAGGATATTAAATAAAGGATAAAATTAAAACAGTGAAACCCCTCCCTAACTCACCCACATCCACACAGGAAAGGACACCACCCACCACTTCACTTTATGAGTGGATAGTGAATAATCTGGTAGAATGCTAGTAACACCATACTGGCTATGTAACTTACAATTCCTTTTTTTTAGCTGCTCATATCCTAATTTAAACTGGTTAAGATGAGTGAAAAAGGCATTTGGGATTAAAAGCTGAAGGCTTTTAAAAGCTAATTTTGGAGGCTTAGACCACTTTTCTGTGACTAACATCTATGATTATCAAATTAAGTGAATTATTATAAAGCATAGAGATAAGGACTGGAGTCTAAGGTTACAAGGAATTTGTGCACCTCCTTTTGTATGGTTTTGTCCTAAGTGGGAACAGCATTTGGGAGAAGACTCTGAGCCCAAGCTTCAGTTTGAATCTTTAGCACGAATGACCCCATTTCAAGACTGACACACCTATCGATGAATCTGGGGGTGCATTTTGGGTTGAAAACATCCTTCTGTATAACCTCAATATGATATGACTCACTCCAGGAAGACTCTATAAGGAAATAAAGTGAAAAAGAAATAAAACTCTCAAGTTGAAGTTAAAGAAAGATTTTTCTATGTGAAAGACAGATGATGGTATTATTAATAGTGAAGGGTAAGAGCTGAAACATTCGAATGTTCAGCTAAACATCCCTAAATTTCTCATTTCAGTGTGGATAGAAATAATCACTCTTGAGGTATTTCCGTAATCTCAGTTTCAACTCCAGCCAGGAATCAAGAGGGAAAAGAAAAAAATCCGTTCTTGAGCAGTTTATGGACTAAAAATAAAGATGACAAAAAGTCAGATTCAGATTAAATTGGAAAAGCTGGTGGTTCAGAGCAGCAATTTTCCTCCCTAAAACAGAAATATATAGGCTACAGTAAGAGAACCATATTTCTGATATATATATATATGTATATATATACACACACAGAGAAATAACTAATGCCCAGCTTTATTCAATACACACTGATATATGATCAATTAAATTTTGGCAATCGACACTGATTATTAATGAATCTCAAATGCCACATTTTCTGATCACTGATACTTAGAATCTAAAGGAAATGATGTGTGCCACTTGTTATACAAGGTCTTCTTGAACATCTTCCAGCACTTTGGTGAGCTAAGACAGAAGAATATAGCTCCAGTTCTGCTGAGCTGTTCCCAAGGACTATAATTATATTTTATAGTATTTAGCTCAACCAAATTATTTCTCTTTTTAAGTATAATGTATCAACAATAGCTTGAAACCTTTGAATTTGTCCCAAATGATTACTATTTTGTCACTTCTGTCCTAAAGCCCCACCTGCACCACAGAAGAACCCCAATAATATGCTCTTCCTGTAATGTAACCCTGAGAAGGGGCTGTCCTGGTAGAATTCCAACGTTAGAAATTATATTTTTTTGTCTTTACTCAGGATGGCGATATTTTGGACTAAAAAGAACATTGAGTCCTTAGGTTATCTGGCTTCCAGTTTTGGCTTTATCTACCTCTGCTGTGTGATCTTGGGCAATTCATAAAACTTCTGTGGACCTTATTGGCTCCTATGTAAAATGAAGGATGGATTTAGACTCTCTGTAAAATGCCGATGGTAATTTTCTATGATTCCATGAATACATAGGCAACTTACAAAGGGAGATAATACTTATCAGCATGTACTCTACTTTCCTGTTACACACATCTATAAGAAGTTGTAGGAGTCAGAACTATTGGCTTCTGCTTTTTATTTGATTTTATTATTAAAAAAAATATCTCTGACAGAGTTTTGGGTAGCTCGCTTCAGACAAGCATAGAGAGTTAGGGAAAACAAAGAGAAAATAAATTAATTTCAAGTGGCTGAATAGAGGAATGAAGGAGTCATTAAAAACAAAATTTAGACTTGGGGGGGGAAGCATTTACATGATCAGGAAAAAACTATGAAATGCTACAAGAGAATTATAAGGGAAGGAAGACATAGGGCTTACAAACTTGGTGAAAGAAGTAAGAAAAGTAAAAATATCATTTAGGAAGATGGTATTTTGTGCTTTGGGTATGTATATGTATGTGTGCACATATACATCTACTTGTGTATATATGCATGTGTACACATAATACACATTCAGAAATATATATGTGCATATACATACATATATAAATATAGTCTCTTTAATGTGTACACAAACTATGACCATGGAAAATAAAGAGGGAATCAAAAACTCCTATATTCCCTGTCACTTGAAGTTGAATTGCCCATGGTAGACAGTAAGTGGCTTCTTCAGTCTAACCTACAGATGTCATCAGAAATAGGGCACAAGGTTGGGTGCTAAGATATGGCTATGCAGTTATGCTCATTTGCCTTCAACTGTCCTAGACTTATTGAAAAGGTGTGCCATCTTACATGGCACCAAATCTTACTGGCAGAATTTCAGTGACTCAGGTGAGTATGGCCTATTTAGCAGAAAAGAACTGTGAACTGGAAATCCATAGGTTAGCAGCTAAGAAGAGCTTGTGATACAGTACTACTTATTCTGGAGCAAAAGAGGAGAGCAATCAGACCAGGTAATTACTGCACCTGGTGACTGCCAGTCATAGCAATATGAATATACCAAATGACTTAAATGTGTAGAGCACATTTTACAAACTCTACAATATGGTTGTATTTTAAGCTTCACAATAGCAAAATTAAAAAAACTGGAGATGGATTAGTGATACTGATAGGATGGTAGTTCCTGATAGTAATATGGAGGGCTAAGGGTGACATGGTTGACGAGTCATCCAGATTAAGACTGCCTCAAAACCATAAATGACTTTGACCAGTTGGATTTTAGGTAAGGACCCAAGGTTTCTGGACAACTGTGTTTTGTGTTGTTCAGATGAGACTTAAAGCTTCCACTGGGGACTTTGCTGATGGTATTTGCAACCAGCAGTACAAAAACATTCTATTCATTCATTCATTCATTCATTCACTCACTCACTTATTCATGAACTAATTTATCTAACTTTACACCAGACATGATATTAAGGCACTCGATGGCCTAACAATGTGGTTCCTACCTTTGGTAATTCATAATTTAACATGTAAGTATGTATGTAACCTAATAATGTCAAATGAATGAGATAAATGCTAATATATACATACATAAACTACATACAGTATTGTATAATATGTATATGTTATGTATTATATTTACATATTACATACACATGCCCACACATACACAAAGTGTATATTCTTAAATATATTCTCTGCTCTTCAGTCTCTTTTCTCTCAGATTCCAGAGAACGAGGGCAGCAATCAATAAAATATTTCTTAAAGTGCTCTCTTATGAGGATGAAGTGAAATAGTCAACTAAAATGAAACTGTTAAAGGAAACAAGTTGACGTAGCAAACTGGTGCTGGGTGAAATGGTTTTCAGTGAAATGGCTGTTTGGTGGATGGTCATTTGGCAAACTGGCTTAAAACAAACGGGTCTTTAGTAGTCTGACCTAGAACCAAATGATCAATAGATTCTCTGTGTGAGAACCATGACAAATGCCACACAGCCTCAGCTGGAACAACTCAACCAATAGTAAGAAATATATTGCCATCTGAGACAACCCAAAAGTAATTAAAAAACATTTGATTTTAAACACTTGCATTATACGTCTCCTTATTTTGCATTCAGTTTTGTCCACTGGTCCTTATCTGGCCCTCAGGAACAACAGAGAATATTTCTGGTCCTTTCTCCATAGGCAAGCCTGTTAACAGAGGTTAAATGAGCTGTTGGGTCTTGCCTAAACTTTCTCCAGCCCAAACAACCTGAGTTCCTTGAGCTGTCCCTTCTGTGTTTTGATTATTTGATTTTTGCATCCCTTCACCATCTTGGTCACTCTGCCAACATGTCTCTTAAAGTACGACATCAGAATGTAGGATAATCCTGGTGTTAATGCTGCTGAGAAGAACATAAATTGTGACCTTCTTTATTCTGGAAAGTATTATCCCTGGTATTTTAAACAGGCAAACCTCCTGGATAATCAAAATGCAAGTTTGTTTGTTTTTTTTTAAACCTTTCAATATCTTTTAAAAATATTTCAGTAGTGGAAGGTCTTCTATCCCTTCTGGATGAAAAGTCTGTCAGGTTCCTGAATTTTCTACTCACTCTTAGTTACTGTAGAGACCTTTAGCCTCTGTAATTCACCAAATACCACCTTAATTTGGTAATTAAAATATCAAGTTTTAGATCTTCATCTAAATTAACACTTGTTTCTCTTCTTCCCCTGAGGGAGGGCTTCTCTATAGGCAAGCAGTCTGCTTTCTGGTAAGTGGTGTGGTTGGCTACTTGTCTGCAGCTCACCTCCTTCCCTATCAACCCATTAGCTGCTCTTTTTGATCTCTTCAGGGTCTACTTGATGAGGGCAGGTGGTGAGGGAGGAGATAAGGAGGTAAGAGGGTAGGCTATTTCTCATTGATGGTTGCTTGCATAAAATACTCTCTGGGTCTGAAAGATGGTGAAACTTGCTTTTTCCCTCCTGGACACTTTGGTGGCTTCTTCAGAGATCTCCTTGCTGACCCATTGGAATACTCATGGTTAAAGTGATGTAACGTTTTTTTTCATCTGCTGCTTTAGACTCCAACCTCAGGCTGTGGTTTTCCTAGGGTTCATTCTATACAAACACTCAGTGGAGGTCTCTTACCCTCTGAGTGATGCCTTTTTGGGCAAAATCTTATTTAAAATGGCCCACATTTGGTCCCTATGAGATATTTATTTATAATTTATTCTTTATCTTGATGAAACTCATATTGTGCAGGCAAATCCCAATGCAGCAGCATCTCCCTCCTGGCTCTGCCCTCAGACCTCTAACCTCTAATCTCCAGGCTCCTCTGGCACCAGCTCAGTGTTCTTCCCAACCCTAGGTGACACACACATGAAGCGCTCTGCAGGTCCCACTGAAGCCCTATTCTCTTGGCTTGGGGTTAAGAGAGTAGTAAGTACCGCACTTCCTGCTGTGAGAGTGAGAATGGGACATCCAGTACTGAGGCACCTCTCTCCAAAGTATCTCTTCACCAATCTGCTCTTAGTTACTGCTCCCATACCTTTTTATATCTTCCTTATGGAGTTTCAGAGTCTTCAAATCTGTTCCAGTGCAACAAGGAAGAACAAATCTGACTGTATTGGATCTATGTCTTTTACCTTAAACTTTGTATTTTATTGCTTTTGCTACAAGTTAATCACTCAAGGGATATCACCTATAGCTTAAAGTATACACAATGGCCCATCTCTGGGAACTCGCCTCCCATACCTGAGCTTAAGCTAAAATACCTTTGTTTAGCTCACAGGAAACCTGACCAGGCCCATCTGTGAATGTCTGTAGGGAAGTAAAAATTGACACATCCCCTCTAGAATCTGGTGGGAATCAGGAAATATTTGCAACAACTTACTGTCTTTTTCACTTTACCTCCTCACCCGCCCCTCTTTGCTCTATACCAGAAACTAGCATCCATACCCTGCTGGCTTTCTGAATAAAGTCACTATTCCTTGCCCCAACAACTTGCCTCTTGATTTACTGGCCTGTCATGCAGTGAGCAGTATGAGGGTGGACTCGGTAACACTAGATCATTAAGTTAGGAACTTCCACTCAGTGGTCCAACAACTTAGTTGAAACTTCCAGTTAACCTGCTTTCTGTGCTTCTTTTAAATGCAGTCCAAGCTCAAACTAATTTTGTTAGCGTCCTTATGACTCTCTACACTTCCTTGACCAAATTGTTTCACTTTTTAGTCTTGCTGTAACTAAGGGTGTTCAGAAGAAATGATAATTAAGAAATTGGAAATAATATGGAGTAAGCACGTGTTATGTATTTATTGACTACATTCTAAAATCCCCTTTGAAGGACTTGCATGCTTACATATCATATACCATCTTAAAAACCATGGGTTTTGTATAGCTTGCCAGCTCTGCACAAGTAGAAAGAAAAGGAGGAAAGAGAACTTTGGGAATGACCGATTCAGCCCCTGCACCAAGAATTTAAACAAGCGGGGAGAGCATCACCTCCAATCCTGAGAACATAACTTCAAAGGCTGTGTTTATATCCCTGGGACACCAATTGTTTTCAAAATAAAGTCTATGCATGAGGAAGAACAGAGCGGCACTGGTTCTTAGGAAGTTCATTCAAATGGAAAATGAATTCTTGGATTTAATCCCATATAAATTATCTTTCTAATCACAGGAGGGTGTATTCCTATGTCCATATATAATCAAAAAATCTTGACTTGAAATAAAACTTATACCCAGAAGAGGAAAAAAACCCCAGGAGCCATTTTCCACCAACCTGTTTTTATCTCCTGGAACTCATTCCTCCCCTTTACTAAGAGATTCCTGTGAAAGTATGACTCAGTTCCTCCAGCAGCTTTTGACAAGTAGCTCTGAGACAAAATTTCAAAACTGATCTTACACATTTTAAGACCACTGATTCACACAGCGTTTTCTGACATACTTTTCAACTGCTTCTTCATCCCACTCCCCACTCCTCAGATCCTTTTCCTGTATTTTTAGCCCCTCATTGCAAAGACTTTGCATATTCATTAAAAGATAAGATTCAGATGAGAAAAATAACCTAAAGTACACCCAAGATTCAGCCAGAGATATCCATTATGAATGTCTTTCAGAATATTTTTCTAAGACTCTTTTAAAATGCATATGTTATTAATCTATAGATAGCAACCACATTTGAAATGCTATTTTAACCAACTGTAACAGTTTTTGACCATTTGGATTGTGGCAGATTTCCTTCCCATAAAGTATGGAAGAAAGGAATAATTAGATTTAAATGAACTACATAAAAATAGCAAATACATATGAAACTTTGAATTGTCATTTTGAAGAAATTTTCATTTTCACCAAATTATTTTGTTCTCTCCCACACCTCTAGCTCCTTTCCTAAGTTCAGTCTGGTTTCTATTTTTCCACATTTATGCTCATTCTTATACATATACACACACACACTTTTTTTTTCTAAACAAATACACACATATAACACCTCAGGAACTTGCTTTTTTTCACTTAATATCTCTTGGACATTGTTTTAGATCAATAAATATAGACCTAAGTTATCTTTTGAATAGTGGATTGTAAGCTTTGATTTTATTTTACAAACAATGAAGCACTGAATATTTAATTAAGCTAGTACACCAGATGGACAAAGAGACTCATTGATTGTGTATGAGAAGTAGTCTCATAGGAATAGCAATTTACTTCTAGATAGAGACACTGCAAATTAATTCACTGTGGCTGACAATTATTCAAAAGCAAGATATGCAACACCATCTTATACACCAATGTTGTTTTCTATTCAAAGTTAAATACCCAAGACCTAAAAATGACAAATAGTTTTATAAATTATTTTTTCTTTAAGTTAAGTTTTGGAGAGTAATTAATAAGTACTTTTAAAAAGCTAACATTGCATTACATTCTTTTTGGAATGAGACAAAGAATAAAACTAAATTGTCATAATATTTAAAGAACTCAACTTAAAAAAATTTTAGGTTGGATTTTGTGTGTGTGATTTGTGAATTTGGGGAGATGGTAAAAAGGCAAAATTGCTGTGGTATTTACCATTGTTTTTTATAAAGTAAAAAGTGAAATATTTAGTACTGTTAGAGTTTTCTTTCCCTGAGGCTTTATCAAAAAAAAAAAGCTGATAATAAAACTCCTGTAATCTATTCAAGAAAGATGTCAGAATATTTTGTAAGTTAGAAGGTGGCACAAGAAACTTTTGAGCAATATGGGCTTTTTTTTTTTTTTTTTTTAAAGTCACAACTAGCAATTTGCTTAAATCAATGGTTCTTATCCTTGGGTGATTTTGCCTCCCGAAAAAACATTTGACAATGTCTGGAGACATCTAAAAGTATTCTAAAAAAGTATTATTTCCCCATTTTATCAATTGAGAAACTGAGACTTAATGAAACTATGGTAGTAATATATATATCAGATAGTGTGTGGTCTGGATATGGTTGCATATACTCCAGGAGGGAGTGTAGATAAGTCCGATCATAGCAATGCTACAGGACGAATAAATTTGGTAAAATTGAAAATGGAGGTTGCAGGGTTTAATTTTAACTTTGGCATTCTACCCTTCTTCTTGTACATCCATAAATTATTCTTAAATAAAAATAAACTCAAGTTAACTGTTCAGTGTATCTGCTGGAGAAAAAAAAAAACTACACTGACATCATGCAGTCTTATATATCCCTCCATTTATAACTCATACAAGTTAGAAAAGTATTACAGAAGGTCCTAGAAGTCATTGCTTCATGATCAGTTTCATCTATGGCAATTTGATATGTCTCTATTTAACAGATTTACTCTTTTTCTCTTGGGACATATGCAATGACTTCCTCATTTTATGACTGCTAAAATCAAAAGTTAACAACTGAATATGAAAACGAATATATGTATGCATATGCATGACTGGGACATTGTGCTGTACACCAGAAATGGATACACTGTAACTGACTACTTCAATTAAAAAAGAGGTAGAAACCTCAACTTTCTGCTGCTAAAACAAGAAGAAATAGATTAGTTTCATTAGCAAAAGATAGTAATAATAAAAACACTGCATTCTATTTGTAGATAGTATGGTAATAAGAACACCATACTTTATTTGCAGGCAGAGCATTTCCAAGTGTCTATTTTGACCTTGCTAGGCATGTTCTGTGACTTCTGATACTGAGTTACCCAGGTTGCCTCTTAGACAAGGGGTTAAGGACTGGCCTACACTGCGAGAGGAACATGTAGGATATTTGTTTGTTTTTTTTCACATACTGGTGACCACAGTGTAAAAACCTTACATGTTCTATAGTTTCTGTGCCTGCAGGTAAAATGTCCTACAACTTCCAGGCTTGGGTTGGTCTGAGTATGGGATATGGTAACTACAATTTCTTATGGGTCAGTTGGGCCATAGAAAGGAATAGGCATGATTGGCTAATCTTTTTGCATCATCATAAAGTGAAAAAATATGGAATTGGCTACTGCCTGAAGTTGGCAGAAACAGAAATGACAAACATGTCAGAGAGGCAGATGTTCTTAGACACCATACTAAACTGAAAGTTTTTCTTTATGTAGCTTTTGTGACTCGTTTCACCAAGTTAGGTTTCAAGTGAGGCCACTTCCTCTTTATTTCCCCAATTGACTTCTTGACCACTGGTAAGGGAGATTTGGGGGATAATCTCCAGTGAGGGCCTGAATCCCTGATGCTTTGCCAAATAATGATTTTAATTTGAGGGGAACAGAAAATACTAAAATTAAAACTGGTCGCCAAATCAGGTAAGCCAAAGATTATCGTACTCTTCTTATGGGATGTTTGTACAACCATCCGAGGGAGAGAAACAATTTTTAAGCAATCTTACTGGTTTTCTGTACCACTTGCCTTCATGCAGTTGAAAGATCTGTGTCTTTGTTTAAGGATTTCCCTGAAACTCTCTCTTTTGCAAGGTCTAATGGATTAAGCTTTGTGGGTAGTTCATCAATAAGCTAAAACCTCCATCCTCTCAGGTTTGACAGAGGTTAAAAAAGAAGGGAAGAGGGAACAGGATATTCCTTCCAGCTGTTCTAGTGACAGCTCAGAATTCCTGCCAGGGTTGAGCCACAGACCACTGTGGAGGTGCACTCATGGCGTCTATGTTCTACTCCCTGGACGCTGTGACTATGTTATATGGAAGAAAATATTTTTCAGATGTGATTAAGTTAAATATCTTGAAATGGGGAGATTACCTTGAATTACCCTGTTGGAACCAATATAATCAGAAGGGCCTTTACAAGGGAGAGAAGGAGACAGAAGAGGGGGAGAAAAATGTGACATTGGAATCAGAGGTTGGAGTGATGAGATTGTTTGAAGGTGGCCACAAGCCAAGGAAAGTGGGCAGCCTATAAAAGCTGGAAAAGTCAAAGAAATGAATTCTCTCCTAGAGCCTCCAGAAGGAATGCAGCTCTGCCGACACTGATTTTATCCTCCTCAGACCCATTTCAGACTTCTGACTTCCAGAATTCTAAGACAATACATTTTTATTTTAAGCCACCAAGTTTGTGGTAATTTGTTACACCAGCAATGGGAAACTAATTCAGCTGCAGACACCCTCTCTTGTTCATCTGCCCTCCAAAAACAAGACGTACAGGCTTGAGACTCAGGACTGCTAGAATACTTGAAGTTTTCCAATTTCAGTCCTGGTCTCAAAGCAGTATGGGTAATAGTAAATGTGATTGGGCATTGCATTAATAAAAAACACATGTGTGTAAAAGTGCTTAATGGATTTCTGTTTCTTTAGACTTAATAATTTCCATTTCTTAGTAACTAGAAGAATCAAAGTTCATACTGGTTATAGAGGGAAGCCTCCTCTAACGCTGGACAGACAAGCACCCACCTATCCTTAAAGTGCAGTGTCTTTCGGTTGATCAACACCCCATTCCAATGGTCCAAGAATCTTGGAGACTGGACAGTGAGAGAAGGCAAGACAGTCATTTGCGCCTCTGAAGGTACGGATGATGAAGAATGGAGAGGAGGATCGTTTCCTTCTGCTCTCGCTGCCTTCTCTCTGCCACACAGTGTCCTGCTGAAGATTCCCGCACACAGGTGAACTGATGCTCACTTCATCTTAGTTATCTTTTTGTTGGCTCACGTCCCTGCACACATCAAATTGGTATGCCATGCTTGGCACCAAGGTGTTTGCGTGTGTGTTCATGAATGAATCTTTAAACAGAACCTCCGGGAAACTGCAGCCCAAGCAGCTTTCAGCCTCGGCCACACATCGTGCCACAATCAGCTCTTCCCCACAGACATCCTGTGTGCTGAGCTTAATGCAGTAAGTTGTTCTCTTCTGCTCTGATGAATTCTCCTTCTGGGGTCAAAGCCACTTCAGTCCTCACTTACAGGTTTTCCTAAATTCAAATCTTAGGCCACACAGGTCAGGATCTGAGTTCCTTCTTTCCCAGAGGAACTTGGGCTTCTTGTACTAGTAGATCAGTTCCCTTCCACAGGGATTGTTCAGTGGGTTTTGTTGGGGGGACTGTTAGGGCAATTGGGCAATGGATTCCCACCCTACCTACATTTACACATGGAAGACCACTTAAGTCATTCTCTCCAGGAGCAAAAAGATATCTTCCATGGTACTCTGACTTCCTTTATGTCAGGAAAGCACCATGTTACTAACATGTTTGATCACTGCTTTCCATGGCACTGCATTTAATCTCTGCCTTCACAGGAGCTCTTACATTTATTTTATGTTGAAATCTGACTCACAGAAACTTCTTCACATTAACTCCCATTTTGCCTTTTAAGCAATCTGGGTGACAGAAAGAATAGGTAATGAATTCTCACACATCCCTGGTCTAAGTCTTCTCTCATCTAACACAGTGGTCATCTTTCTCTAATCTACCTCTGACACAACTGGATTCTTCATAACCATGGTCAGTCTCCTCTGGGCCTGTGTCAGTGTGTTGATTTAGTCTGCATAGGGTTAAAAACGGTAACTTCCTCCCTCCTCCTGGACTGTAACTGCTGTTAATGTAGTCCAGGGATTAGTTCATTCTCTAAGCAGCAACTGGCTTTTAATTCCTTGAGCTCACAGTCAAGTAAAATTCCCCTTAAGGTGCCTGTGTTGTCATGCAGCCAATGTCTGAGAATTCATTTTGTCTCTAATATGTTTCTTCTTTTTATTTTCAGCAGAGGTTCCAATTCTGTCAGTGACATATTTTTCATATATATGTGTGTGTATATATATATATATATATTTCTGAATTATTTCAGATTTGATTGTAATGCTCTCTGTATTGTTCAAATTTTTGAAACTTGAAGAGGTCAAAGATGCTTCAGATCTTTCCTTATCTTGCCATCCCTCTTTAAGTTAGCTTTTGTGTGCATGTGTGTATGTGTAATGGTGTATGTAGAGACCATTTTTAACAGAATATTAGTTTAAAAATCAGAAAATTTTAGGTTCAAATCCATGTTTTGCTGTTACTAGTGGTGACCTTGGACAAACTGCCTCACTTCAGTTTTCTCTGTATCATAGGGATCTTTATTGCCCACATTAGAGTTTTATTCTGGTGTATGTGAATCTGTGTATATACAAGTGCGTGTATGTGTATATGCATGTGTATGTTGTGTGTATGTATTTATATGTGTAAATGTGTTTTGTGTGTAAATGTGCATGTGCTGTATGCAGATGTATGACATGTTTATGTGCACGTGTGTATGTCTGCATATTGTGCATACAGGCACATGCATGTATTTATGTGTATGCATGTATGTGTGTGTGTGTTTATATGGACATGTATGCATGCCTGTGCATGTTATGTGTGTACGCAAGTGTGTATACATGCATATGTAGTGTGCAGTGAATGCATGCATGTATATGTATGTGTATTCTGGAACATATTACATCATCAATACACAGTAGATTTTATTATACTTAAGAAGACACACCCATTATGACTACAACCATCACACATAATACACCACTATGTCAGAGGAGTGCCTCGCACAGTACCTGGCATAATGAATAATCCCTTCAACATCTCTGGGATATGGAGTTCAAAAAGGAAATGATACAATCCCCGCAGGAACTGAACTTCACGAGCCTGTATGGGTCCCAAATGATTACCTCTTTGCTTCCTAAGTATTTATCCACCTTTTATACTCAAACATTTTGCTAAGGATCTATCTAATCTCTTTGGCATGTAGTTTAAAGAATTTAACTTCTTCCGCCTTTTTGAAAATGGAAACATTTATTTGCCCTTTCCCACCTGCCAGCAAGACTTCTATTCCCATAGTTCTTCAAAGATGACTATTTACAGTACACTGATGTCATCTGAGCCTTCTTTTAGGTTTTATGGAATGGAACCAAAGTCCTTTGAAAGGTGCATTTTCAACCTCTTTCCCTTACTTGGGCTTTAATTTCCTCTTCCTAATATTTGCTTTCTCCTTTTTAATCTGACAGTTAACCTTCTCAACCAATGTATTAGTCAGGCTTCTCTTGATTACAATACAAGAAGTCCAATTTAAACTCTCATGATAAAAAGGAATACCTTAGCTCACATACCTGGGGGATTCAGGGGTAAGGACTGCTTCAATCATGGCTGGATTCAGGGATTCAGAGGATGTCATCAGAAGCCTAGATTTCTTGCCATATTTGAGCTCTGATTCTTTTGTGGATAGGCTCTCCGCATAGTAGGGAAGATAGCTCTTGGGTTTGGTTCAAATCCAAAAGGAAGAGAAACACCTTCTCTGTATCCATGTGTCAAATCTCATAGGGAGTACCTAACTGGCCTTGTTTGAGCATGTGTTCATGGCCATGGTCACGGCAGGCTGGGCACTGTGCCCAACAGACACATTGCAACCTCATGGGATGTGGTACAAAGAAACAGAGGTCTTCTATAACAGAAAAAGGACCTGAAAAGTTTTGCTTTCTGACTCTTTTCTGCACACTTTACAGTACTGTCCCCAGATCTGCCTGTTGCTCCTTTCATACTTATAGAAAACCTATTTTCACCTTCTCTGGCAATTTTCACAAGCTCTGGTATTTATTCCCTTGGTATTAGTTTTCATTTGTTTGTACTTACACCTTGGTCCTTCCATTCTTTGTAAATGACATATTTAAAATGTTTCTGTTTATCTGAGAGCTGGTTTAGCTGTTTCCTTAGCTACCTCTCCCTTACCTTCATGATTAGATTATTACAGCTGTTTAGAAGCAAGGAGTCCTCCTTCGTGTGCCCATTCTCTGGCCATGAGATCATGCCTATCTTTTTTCCTGAACATTTGGAAATCTGTCTTCTTTTCATTTAGGTTAAATGTCTAGCTTTGCTCAAGGTTCAGAGCTTTTGCTATTACGGACCATAGGATGCTGTTTCCGGTTTTTCCTCTTCCTCAAAGATTCTAACATCTTCACTTTGCCAACCAGTACTTTCTCTACTTGTCAGAATTCGGTCCTAAGCAGAAATTCCCTTCATTACCTTTTCTGCCTTCTTAAAGATGAAGCTGTCAGTGAGATGTATCCACTGCTATGCTTTTAGCTGACCGACTTCCTGGAGATGTCTAGATAAGCACAATCCCTCATCACTTCTGTATCTCGCCTCTGTATCTGTGCCAGATTTGTGATCAATGTCGGGAAATGGTCGTCTATTCTTTCCTTCTGCCTGGAGTGACAGTTTTACCAACCATCACCCCTACCCAATCTCCTCCAACAGTAATATCATTTTGATATTCTTTCCTTTTTATCTCTACCCAGATGTTATTTATCATCCTGCTATCCCTGATTTTTGGGATTTTCACAAAGGTATATATATCTTCCTGACACAGAGTGATACTCCCTTTGCACAATGAGGTGCTTTCCATAAGAGTTGCCACTTGTGAATCTTATTTTACCTAGATGCAATAATGTCTTTGGGGGGTATTGGTTTTCTTGAATGAACATCACATTATACGTTTGGTAGATTGGTATTAACTAGGAACCTAAGTGCTGTGTCCAACTGACTCCTGAATTATTTTCTCCTGTCAATTACTGGGTACATTCAACACTGCCTTTATACTTAAGAGTTTTACCCTGGACTTCCCCCTCCTTTTTTTTTTTTCTTATTCCATTTTTTTTCAACTTAAAAACCTCTAGATCAGACTGACAAATACCTTAATGAACACATTCTTTTCTTTAGAAAAACTGATCATATCTTATTACAACAAATGCAAAAGAATTCTCATTTTTTCCCTTGTCCTTTTGGGAATATGTACTATCAAATACTTGAAACAAATGAACCCATAGATTGGGTTTGCAAAATTCCTTCTTTGATAATTATGCTTGTACTGGAGACCCACAGCATGTCTGAGTTGTGGCTGGTGTTTGGTTTGACTTGAAACACTGTAACACACTCACAGCTATTCAGAGCCATAGAATGTGCTCCATGTGGAGATGCTAAGGACTCTCTCATCCCCAAGGACCAAAGCAGGATAACTGGAGAAGTAAAAACCGGCTCATCAGTAATAAAGGCAGATCTTCTTTGAAGTATGACCAGTATCTGCTAGGTCTGAGGGCTCACAGATAGAGCAGCTGTGGGAACCCAGAATAAGGGCCTCTGTCTCTGTCATTTCTCCTGCCTTTGCCCTGCCCTTCCCTTTACTCCAGTCCCAGACAGTTCCCTTGCTCTTACTCCACCTCTGCCCTTTTTTTGTGAATCCTGGCTTTACTTTGGTTTATGCCTGCCTTTGGCCTTGTCCCATCTCAATATCTGCCCTCTCCTTGCAGACAAGAGTCCTGGGGCCAAGGGCATTCTGAACTTGATGGAAGGGTTGTAGAACAGACTGCCTGAGGACCGTCCATGCTAGGTGTGTGCCAGTTTCCATTGTACTTCTTGCAGTGAAGGTGGAGAAGAGGAATACCTCGCACCAAACATTTGGAAAATAATTAAAGGGATCTTAAAGTGTTTTAGTCGAATGCTTCTCTTGAAATGTAGATGAAATCCATTTCAGGGATCTGACCGGCCATAGAGAGGAAAGTCCTATGGTAGAGGAACTAGGATTTGCAATGAGGAGGACTCAGCTCACGACTCAGCCAAGCTGCCTAAGTCTGGGTGAGTCACTCCCATCTTTGAGCCTTTGTTTCCTTATCTTGGGTTGACTCTTGGGATCAACTCCTATGAAAACAAGGGATATAAACCAGAATTACATAGAGGGCAAGATCAAGCTTGGGGTTGTTCTGCATTGATCTGGAGTGCCTGGACCTTTATATGTGTCTTAGTTTGGGCTGCTATAACAATAATGCCATAGACTTAGTGGCTTTAATAAACAAAGATATATTTCTTACAGTTTGGGAGGCTGGGAAGTCCAAGATTTAGTGCCAGTTGATTCCGTGTGTGGTAAGGGCTCATTCCCTGGTTCAAAGACAGCTGTCTTCTTGCTGTGTTCTCATGTGGCAGAAGGGGCTAGGGAGTTCTATGGGGTCTCTTTTATGAGGGTACTAATCTCATTAATGAGGGCTCCCACTTCACGACCTAAGTACCTCCTAAAGGTCCCCCTACCAAATCTGACCACATTGGGGGTTAGGTCTCATCATAGGAATTTTAGGGGATACAGACATTTAATCTATAGAAATACCCCTGCCTCCATGTGTCATTAGATTGTGGGCCATTTTTCAAAGAGTGTCACTGATGTGATTCCTGCAGGGGCTGCTGACAGCACTCTCAGCAGTGAGGGCAAAAAATTCACTCCTTGAAGAAGGATCTGAGCCATGTATCTCTGTGTGTTTCTCACCTATTTAACTGGGTTCTGTGAGAGAAATTATTTTGTTAACTGTAAAACTTCCTACAAATGTTAATTTGTAATCACTACAATGATCATCAAACATTTATTAAGGGCCTTCTCTGATAGGTACTTGGTATGAATGAAGTACCCCATTTTTTAAATATATATTGCTTCTTCCTTTAAAATTGATAGTCCAGACCCACAGCATCAACCATCAAAAGATCAGGCTATAGCTCATACATAAATATTTATTAGATGCTAACTATGTGCAGGACTTTGAGAAAATGGATCTTTTCAGCCGTAAAGTTATTTCTTGGCATTTTAGCACTATAAATGGCAGAATATTTATGGAAACCATTAAGTGGGATATAATTGCTAAAACATAATTTTTAACACGCTATGACATCATTACAATAACAAGATTTACATATTTTAGTACTCCTTGAAGAACAAAATTAAAAATATTTTTAAGTTGAAACACTCTCCTTGAAGAATACATAAACAGTAGTACAGTAACAAACCTCAGGGAAAAAATGAAGGGAAATGCTATTTGATTTGTTTTATTATCAACTGGAAAGCCAAAAATAAGTCATACGTAATGGAATTTCATTGTATGGCAATGGAATTTCCCCCAGAGTTTTATTAAAAGATTTAACATAGTTTGAACTCCTCAGTGAAGGAATCTGTCCAAGGGTTGAGTCAGCAATTTAAGTAAATATATTAATTTCTAAGCTCAACAAAGAAAAATGTTACTTTCAGTGAATTTCCAATTAAAAAGAAGCTTTTAATGCTATTGTTTATAAATTATTCAATGAAACCTAACTGAGTATTTTGATTGGTTATGTTTAAATTTGTATTTCCTCAACAGTCTGAGCACAGTTTACTTGTTGACTGACTACAGTGGGAATATTAAATTAGTAGTCCATGAATTAATAAGAGGTGCATTAGATGTTGATGCAAAGTTCAGTATAAGTCAAAGTAGTGCTCATTTTGCATTTGCATTGAATTTTCCATTTTCAAAAGGATAACCCAAGTACTCCCTGGTTGCTATTTTTTTAATTGAAGTATAGCTGATTTACAATGTTGTGTAAGTTTCTGGTGTACAGCAAAGTGGTTCAGTTATTCATGTATATCTATATTCTTTTTCATCATAGTTATTATAAGGTGTTGAATATAGTTCCCTGTGCTATAGAGTAGGACCTTGT
This sequence comes from Camelus ferus, assembly GCF_009834535.1. NCBI lineage: Eukaryota > Metazoa > Chordata > Mammalia > Artiodactyla > Camelidae > Camelus > Camelus ferus. The sequence continues at coordinate 49,557,065 of NC_045707.1, read as the reverse complement.
TGTTTATCTATTTTATATATAGTAGCTTGTATCTGCTAATCCCAAACTCTGAATTTATCCCCTGGTTGCTTTTTTAAAAAACTGTTAGACATATACTAGATGTATAGAAATAAAAGTAAAGAATGAGAAAACCCAGAAAATCCATTTTCACACCTCCCCTATCTTCACCCTCTCTTTCAATACTGTGCAGGAATAACACAGAATTCTCTGATCTTACCACTCAAAGCATGAGCCTTGGACCAGCAGAAATGGCATCTCCTAGCTGCTTATTAGACATGCAGAATCTCAGGCCCCAACCTAAATCTGCTGAATCAGAACCTGCATTTTAACAAAATTTCCAGGTGATTTGTGGGCATATCAAAATTTGAAAAGCACTCTACAAATGTTTTCTCTAACAAATTGAAATTAAAATTCCATTTCTTTCTTAAATTTTCCAAATGACTGCTTTGCCCCCTTAGTTGTAGGAATAAGTATAACTATAAAGTATTCTGATGTATAAAACTCATACAGAAATATGAATTGTTGAATTTCTGTTTTAGATTGAGTAATCAAGGTATAGGGTAGAGTTAGGAAGCTTCTCTTTGAATAAAAATGTTCAAGTTTTCTAATTACAAAATGATTAATAAGCTTAATTTTATTTTTGCGTATCTTTGACTTTTTCCATCAGAATGGTTTCCTAGAATGTCAAATAATGAATTCAGGAAGCAACAGAGAAAAAAATTCCCATCAAATAACGTTCTCTGACCAATGTTTATATTGAACAATTATCTTATGAACTATTTTCTAGTTTCTTTGCATTAGTGAAATTTCTAGCAGGTAGCATAAGAGGATTTGCAATCCTGCTCGGTTTATGATTCTCATATTATTGACTTTACTCTACAGGGAGATAAAATAGGGCCTCAAATGCAGTGGATATTAAGGTTAAATCCCTTCTTATGTCATTTAGAGATTGTTTTTAGATTAAGGATCATTTGACCTTGAGTTACAGTGCTTGCTTTATTATCTGATCATGGTGCCTCCAATAAGAGGTTGTCCAATGCTTTCAGCACATTACCTGCCTATGTCATTCTAAAGCTTCTTGCTTCAGAAGATCTCTCAGCAGGGTTAGAAAAAGGTAAAGAGCTTAAATAAGCAAGCTATATTTATCAGCAATAAACAGCAGTCCCTGGAAATGTTCTACCCAGCAAATTAATCTATCAAGTGATAGCTCTAACTGTATAATAATAGAACTGATTTTATATTTAGAAAAATGTTTATTAGTATTAATATGAGCAGGTAATACTCTACTGCTGATTAGAATAGAGACTTATTACAGGCTCACTGCAGTCTGTATAAATAGGTCAGAAAAGATGATGGTATTTCTATACTAAAACAAGTTAGCCAGATAAAACTCTTCATGGAATATACATTCTGAATTGGGAAAAACCACAGAAAAGAAGGAATACCTAGAACAGCTTGAACAAGATTATACAAAGTTTTATATGATTTGAGAATAAAATAAGAAAAGTTTCCTAACACTGTAATGTCTCACTTAAATCATTCAAATTAGAAGTAATTTCAACCCCAAACACTGCAGCTATGCAATCAATCAATCAAGGACACCAGGATTGGTGGCCAGTGATGAGGCAATAGATAGAGAAATGGACTTTGGACTTGAAGAATCAAGATTTCTTGCTGCTGCAGTTATTTTAACAGGTAGGACAAGGTTTATATACACATTCGCAGGTAACCCTAAAATTCAGGTTGCCAAAATAGTGGAGCTTTTATTTTCTTTGTAGGAGTCCTCTCCATATCCTATTGCCACACAGTTACCTAATCCAGTGGTTTACACATCAGAGGTGATTACTGCGTATTTGTTGAGAGGGGTGACTTTTAAAGAATATTTTAGTAAATGATGACCATAACATGGTTTTGGACAGGGCTATATTAATAGACATAACAGATCTGTTACTGAGTTCTGTAATAAATAAAGCACTACCAGAGCTTTGGTTGTGCCACTTAAGAGTACCTGCACAGATCACAGATTCTTTCTCCTACTGTCTCTCAAAGACGATTGAGAAACGTTCACAGCTCTGGCAAGAAGACATAAGGCAACGTAGTTCAAAGAAACATCTAGGTATTGTATTTTCTCAGCCACTAGTACAGAATGGCGTATCATAATAGAAAACAGTTGGGTGTCTTACAAAAATAGAAAACTATTTTATATTGTTTTTGGTTACCATTCAAAGACAATATTTTTAGATATTTTCCATGCGACCAAAGGATTTCTATCTTAACAGTGTATGATAATGCACTTAGACAACAGGGCTCACATTATTATAATAGAGTTACACCAGATTCATCTGGGCTATAAAAGTAAGGACACAAAAATAGACTGGTCTTAATATGTGACTCACCCTCAGGAGGGCATGTGCTTTTACAGTCGCAGTAATGGATCTGCCCGGATCCATTTCTACTCTCTTGCCCAGCAGCAATCCCCGGGGGACATGTTCCATGTTCATTGGGAATTTGTGACAGGTAACATCTGACTTACGGGCAGGACTTGTGAAGGGAAGGAACAGCTAAAAGGCCTATTTTACCAAGTATGAAATGACTGGTGAGATTATTATAGTTAAGGAGAATCTTAAATACAGGTGTTATCTTTATTAAAATACAGGGAATGTGAGTCACCATTAATAGGATAATAATTTCACAATGCAATATATAGTTGCCACTGCAGAACTCTGGGAACTAAGTAAATGGCTTATCTGTTAACTATCTATTATTTACTGCAAAATACTAGTTACATGTAATTACTTGCCCAGGTGACACAAGTCTGTCACAAAAGAGATAAAAAACGTACCATATCCACAGACATTGGTTTGAAAGTGGAGCAAAATGTTAAAAGAAGCAAGTGTTGAGTCAGAAAAAAAAAGATGACATGAAAAGAATAAGACATGAATGACAATGGGAAGAATCTCAGTTAAAGTTGATATTTGCCTACCTCAAAACTAGGCTGGTTTATTACTTAGGAGATATTTATTTATTTGTTTGTTTGTTTTATAAAATGAAAGTACCCTATCCACTCACTTCAGAGTCTATGGGTAAAAACGAGAGGAAACAGAAGGTGTTCCACGTCTCTCAGACTTGGGTGCGGATGGAAATTAAGAGCATCTATCCAGGGTCAACAATAGTTGAGCATACTCATCACTCTTTCAGAACTCTGGGTAGGAAGAAATTTTATAAAAATGTGAGAGAAGTTTGTCCCCACTCTGATAGTCCCATTGGGAACTAAAAGCCTGCATACATGTTCCACCTATGGAACAATAGTAAGTCAGTGCAGACAGGGACAACTGGAATTACATTTAGGCTAGGCCGCTGAGAAGTGAACCTCTGATAAGACTATCACTGATACCTGAAATAGCATTTGTGGTCCAGATGGCTTGCCTCATTGTCCTTCAAAGATTTGTGCTTCCTTCTTTAATAAGGTATTGTTGCTAGGATGCTGCCTGCCTGCCTGGGGGGGAGCTGCACCTAGGTAAAGACTCATGTTCAGTTGTTGCTAATAGAATGTGAACACAAGTGATGCCTTTTTCTTCTCCACTTACTCCTTCACCATCTATTGACTGGAGTAAAAGATTTTCAGGCCCCAGATGATGGTTTGGCTATGAAATGATAGGAACCTGGGGCCCCAGATCACTGGCTGGAAGGCCATTTCTCTTACACCTGCATCGGACCTATTCATGAACAAGGAAATAATTTCTGTGGTGTTAAGTCAGTAACATTCTCTGGGTTGTTTAACTACAGTAGCTGTTATATCAGTAGAGTGTGCCTTCTTTATTTAATTATTTTTATTTGCATTCAGATCACCAGGAAAAATAAAGATTACTTGGGAACATAGGATTCAGTGATCAGCTTTCCTGGGATTTCTAGTTGAGCAAAAAAAGCATGGCATATGGAGCCAGTTTAGTCCCTGAAAGGTCTATCTGCCTTTTGATATAATATTCTTTTCTCCACCAACCTTGTTTGTTTATATTTTCTCACCAAACCTAATCTACATCCTTAGTAACTTATGTGGATTTCCAAACCTCTGCTACAGGTTGGTAGGTATGACTTCTTGGCTAATTTTATCACTTCCTTTTCAAGTTTTAAGTAAATTCACAAAACAAACCAAAGGGCTTTGACCTCCTTAAACCAAGCCTTGTTGAAACTCTTCAAAATCAAGTATCTTTGATAGAACTTATACCAATAAGCTCCTACTGAATTCCTTTATTTGTTTTAAAGTTTCTAGACCCTTTTTTTTGCTCATCTTCTCTGATTTCCCCTTCCTGTTTGCTGTTCTCCATTTACCCCTCTTAAATCACATTACTTTCCATTTAGCTTCCTTGTTAAACAACTGTGGTACGATTTACACATTACCTTTTCAGTGGGCACTTGTGTTAGTTATGATCTTCCCCACGCAAAGAACTTTTAAGCTTCATCTGTGGGAATAACTAGAGGACATGAAATGTACTGATATCGTTTGAGTTAGAACTCCCTCCTCTTTTTTAAATTGTGAAGCATACAGGTTAGCTGCTCTGCAAAAGTCACCTTTGAAATAGATTAAAGATAATATGATAATGGAGTAAGCAAGATCTGAATAGTACTTTCTAAAGTGCTTTTGAACTCATTATTAGGAAATATCATTTTTGGTCTGTCTAGCAAGGTGGGAGTGCCTTTGCAATGTGAATTAGTTCTTCTCATTTTCAGGATCAATTTATCTAATAATCTATTCTTAGGTTGAACATTTTAAACTTTTTCTAATTATATAGATGCTTAGTAAAAAAAATGGAAAAACCTCAAAAAGATATAACAAAGAAAAAAATACACACGTGGCCCAATAAACCAGATATATTTACATCCTGGTGAGACTTTTTCTTCATATGTACGAGTGCTTACTTTTCTAGTTTGTTTTAATTCTGTTTACTTAAAATTTTAATGATATACATTGCAACACTGTAAAAACACAAATAAGAAAAAAGTACATGCAATAGAAAAATAAAGTCTGACTTCACTTTGCCCAGCTCTACTGTACTGACCAGAATAAACACTGTTTCCAATTTAAAATGTGACCTTCCAGACCTGTCTTTTTGTGTTTAGGCATATTTGTCATGTACATACTTTCCAATATTTTATATATACACATATGCATATGCATATACATATATATACATATATGCACATATATGTATATATAACTGATTTATATAGGACATTTTAAAGTATGAATATATATATGTATTGTACTTTTATACTTCACATAGTGAGAAGATTTTCCTATTTAATGAAAACATAATGTTCTTCATATAGTTGTTTCATAATTCATTAAGCTATGACATCTTGATAGAAAAACTTAAAAATATTTTAAAATTACAATTAACACTGATTAAAAACACTGATAAAATTACAATTAACACAAGAAGAATCTGAACACTTGAACAATCCGATCACTAGAAAGGAAACAGAAATAGCAATTAAAAACCTCCCTACAAATAAAAGTCCAGGACTGGACGGCTTCACCGGGGAATTCTACCAAACATACAAAGAAGAACTCATACCAGTCCTTCTCAAACTCTTCCAGACGATTGAAAAGGAGGGAATACTCCCAAACTCATTCTATGAAGCCACCATCACCCTGATACCAAAACCAGGCAAAGACACTACAAAAAAAGAGAATTATAGGCCAATATCACTGATGAACATAGACGCCAAAATCCTCACCAAAATTTTAGCAAATAGAATCCAACAACACATAAAAAAGATTATACATCATGACCAAGTGGGGTTCATCCCAGGGACACAAGGCTGGTTCAACATACACAAATCAATCAATGTAATACATCACATCAACAAGAGAAAGGACAAAAACCACATGATCATCTCAATTGATGCAGAAAAAGCATTTGATAAAATTCAACACCCATTTATGATAAAAACTCTTGCCAAAGTGGGTATAGAGGGAACATATCTCAACATAATAAAAGCTATATATGACAAACCTACAGCCAGCATAGTACTCAACGGTGAAAAACTCAAAAGCTTCCCACTAAAATCTGGGACAAGACAAGGATGCCCACTATCACCACTCCTATTCAACATAGTCCTGGAAGTCCTAGCCACAGCAGTCAGGCAAGAGAAAGAAATAAAAGGGATCCAAATTGGAAAAGAAGAGGTAAAAGTGTCATTATATGATGATGACATGTTACTATATATAGAAAACCCTAAAAGGTCCACACAAAAGCTACTAGAGCTGATTGAAGAATTCAGCAAGGTAGCAGGTTACAAAATTAACGTTCAAAAATCAGTTGCATTTCTTTACACTAACGATAAATCAACAGAAGAAGAAAGTAAAGAAACAATCCCCTTTAAAATAGCACCCAAAGTAATAAAATATCTGGGAATAAATCTAACCAAGGAGGTGAAAGAATTATACACAGAAAACTATAAACCATTGATGAAGGAAATTAAAGAAGACTTTAAAAAATGGAAAGCTATTCCATGCTCTTGGATTGGAAGAATCAATATTGTTAAAATGGTCACACTGCCCAAGGCAATCTACAGATTTAATGCAATCCCTATCCAATTACCCAGGACATATTTCACAGAACTAGAACAAATCATAATAAAATTTATATGGAACCATCAAAGACCTAGAATTGCCAAAGCATTACTGAAGAGAAAGAAAGAGGCTGGAGGAATAACTCTCCCAGACTTCAGACAATACTGTAGAGCTACAGTCATCAAGACAGCATGGTATTGGTACCAAGACAGACATATAGACCAATGGAACAGAATAGAGAGCCCAGAAATGAACCCACAAACTTTTGGTCAACTCATCTTTGACAAAGGAGGCAAGAATATACAATGGAATAAAGACAGTCTCTTCAGCAAATGGTGTTGGGGAAACTGGACAGCAGCATGTACAACAATGAAGCTAGAACACTCCCTTATACCATATACAAAAATCAACTCAAAATGGATTAAAGACTTAAACACTAAGACAAGATACAATAAACCTCCTAGAGGAAAGCATAGGCAAAACATTATCTGACATACATTTCAAAAATTTTCTCCTAGAAGAAATAAAAGCAAGAATAAACAAATGGGACCTAATGAAACTTACAAGCTTCTGCACAGCAAAGGAAACCAGAAGTAAAACAAGAAGAAAACCTACGGAATGGGAGAAAATTTTTGCAAGTGAAACCAACAAAGGCTTGATCTCCAGAATATATAAGCAGCTCATACGACTCAATAAGAAAAAAACAAACAACCCAATCCAAAAATGGGCAGAAGACCTAAACAAGCAATTCTCCAAGGAAGACATACAAATAATCAAAAAGCACATGAAAAAATGCTCAATATCACTAATTATCAGAGAAATGCAAATCGAAACTACAATGAGGTATCACCTCACACCAGTCAGAATGGCTGTCATTCAAAAATCCACAAATGACAAATGCTGGAGAGGCTGTGGAGAAAGGGGAACCCTCCTACACTGCTGGTGGGAATGCAGTTTGGTGCAGCCACTATGGAAAACAGTATGGAGATTCCTCAAAAGACTAGGAATAGACTTACCATATGACCCAGGAATCCCACTCCTGGGCTTGTATCCAGAAGGAAATCTACTTCAGGATGACACCTGCACCCCAATGTTCATAGCAGCACTATTTACAATAGCCAAAACATGGAAACAGCCTAAATGTCCATCAACAGGTGACTGGATAAAGAAGAGGTGGTATATTTATACAATGGAATACTACTCAGCCATAAAAACCGACAACATAATGCCATTTGCAGCAACATGGATGCTCCTGGAGAATGTCATTCTAAGTGAAGTAAGCCAGAAAGAGAAAGAAAAATACCATATGAGATCGCTCATATGTGGAATCTAAAAAACAAAAACAAAAACAAACAAACAAACAAAAACAAAGCATAAATACAGGACAGAAATAGACTCACAGACAGAGAATACAGACTTGTGGTTACCAGGGGGGTGGAGGGTGGGAAGGGATAGACTGGGATTTCAAAATTGTAGAATAGATAAACAAGATTACACTGTATAGCACAGGGAAATATACACAAAATGTTATGATAACTCACAGAGAAAAAAAATGTAACAATGAGTGTGTATATGTCCATGAATGACTGAAAAATTGTGCTGAACACTGGAATTTGACACAACATTGTAAAATGATTATAAATCAATAAAAATGTTAAAAAAAACCAATTAACACTGATACAGACATCTTTGTACACACATCTGCATATTTTATTGTATCTTTAAAACAGATTCATAAACTAAAATAGGTGTTATCTAAGGATATAAACTGTTTCATGGCTCATGATATAAATATTAATTTCCCTCTGTTTTAATAAACATAACCTCCAACCACACACATCTTTAAGATTTCTTGATTTTATAAGAGTAGAAGTTAGAACAGAGAAGGAAATTCTCTACTCATGCTCCATTCTGAGAATTTATCTAGTGGAAAGAAACATGAGTCAGAAATGTCCCGGAACACTGGTTCCCAAATTTTGCTGCTTACTGCAATCGTCTAAGGAATCATTAAAAACACCGATGCTTGGCTTCCACCCACCAGATATTTTGATTTAATTGGGGTGGGTGTGACCTGGGCATTGGGATTTTTAAAAGCTCTTCAGATGATTCTAATGTGCAACAAAGTTTGGGAACCACTGTCATGGAGAATTTAGCCATTGGAAGATGCCCAGACACATGTGGTCAACAGATCAAATGAAGGTCACTGGACTGATTTCTATGTTTATTATTCAGGAGGAAAGTATTTCTTCTGGTAGTGAAAACATTGGTGATAGTAGTATTCAATACTATTAATCACCTTGACTCTCAGATAAAATAAATCCAACTAGAAAAATAGGATCAACCTAACCTAATACTGTAATACTCTCAAGCATTAGATTTGTAAAAGCATCATTCCCCAGTGACTGCTGAAGTGTTTGGAAAAAAGCTTCCTTTTTTTTTTGCAAATTGATTTTTGTCTTGGCTGCACTGTTTGCTTGTTTAAGCATTACGACTTGATTTAGAAAGAAATAGCTTCCTGTATGGCCCAGATTAAGAAAAATCGTCTTTAGTCTTGCCAGAAATTGTGTACAAATGCTAGCATGTAAATAGTGCATCCCATAACATTTTTTTACACCCAAACTAGTAAGGTGATACATATGGCTTAAGGGCTAAGAGAAACATGAGAGCTGTAATGCAGAGTTACAGTCGGAAGTGCTAAATTTCCCCTGGGACTGCGAGGAAGGCTTCCTGTTCTTTGTAAATTGGCCTATTATTGGAATACATTTGCCCACAGTTAATCCTCAAAGTAATTAAATGGAAGGAAGCGATTAAATCACCAAGAAAAAGTGACTGACGCATCTGAGGGATTCAGGCATGGTAAGATTTTCATTACTGTAGGTTAAGCATGCACATTAGTTAAAGAGGTACCTTCTAGTTAAGCTAGGCTACTAAATGTGTGTGTGTGTGTGTGTGTGTGTAAGCAAACTGTGTTGAAATATAAAATAAACCTCTAGTTAGACTGATTAAGAAAAGGAATTTTTAAAGTCACAGATTCTTTAGTAGAATTACGGTAGATATGTACTGTGTGGGAATATGTCAGTTTAGTAAAGGCAGGATTATATTTGGCCCCCAGTTTCCTAAAAATGGAAAAATGTTTAATTGATCTGACCCAAAAGTGAAACTGCAAGATCCTATAACCCCTTTAGTAAATGTTAGTTTTACTATACCACTTCCATTTTTAGTGGACTCAGGAAACCTTTTTGTTAATATTACTATTTTCTTATTCTGTAAACTTGAGTGAGTCATTTGACCTTTCTGAATTTCAGTGAAATGAAGGGATTGGGCTATATGACTTTTAGGTTCTTTCTAGCTTCAACAAGCTACAGGTCTAAGAAAAAAATACAAAAACACAATCAGAAAGTGTATGTGAAATGCTTAAGATTTGAGATACCATAAACGTAAATGTGAGTGGAAAGTAAAAGATACATAATACAATATTTTATATACATATCTGTAACCTTCACAAAGTAAGATTATATGTTTCTCTGGAGCTTTGTGCTATGAGCAGGAACACAAAGCAATGTGAACTGGATCTTCTAAAGATATCCATTTTTCTATGCTTCTCTGCATTTTTCAATGATTTCATGCATTGAAAATGCGTTACATTTTAGGATTTCATGCATTTAAATGAGGTAGTTCTAAACAGCTACCAAAATTGTCCTTTTAAAGTTATGGTCTCTATTTATAAATAACTTTAAGACAGATACACAAAATTAGATAATGAGTCTTGTCTTGGTGGCAAGAAGAAAATGAAGTGCTTGCCCTTTGGAGACAGAGTGCATCAGATCTTTTATGCCATCTGTGTATTGTTGAGAACTTCTCCCTTTTAATGCTCTGAACAAATCAGAATGGTGCTCTTGGCATGAAATAGTCCACCTGCCCCATGGCAGGCTTGGCCATTTTGGTTGAGTGAAATATCACAGTAGATTGTTGCATACTTAATTTGGCAGTGATTATTGGTGAGACATGGGTGGACAGAATCATTCAATTGACTAGAATACTGTTAGCTTGTATGCATATAGTTACTTTTTAATAAATATTAAGTAAGCTCCCACTATGTTCTATATTACACACCAGGAACACAGAGATCTGTAATCCCAAATTGCGATTCTTTAGTAACTGAAGGTCAAGATGCAGATTGGAACAAAAAGAAATATATAAACTATAACTATAAAACCATGTTATATGCTACTAGGATTAAAAACACATTTCTCTGGGACAACAGAGGAAGAAGAGACTAATTTTGATGGAAGGTTTTGGATAGGACAAGGTTGTGGGCAACTTCACAAAAAATACACTTGAGCAGAACCTAGAAAATATATCAGGAGTGTCAATCATCAGTGACGAGCAAAGGCAAGGGCATGGTGTGAACATCCATGGCATGTCTGGGAAACGGTGAAGAGTCCAGAGGCCTGGACCATTCATAAGATTGAAGAATGTGATAAATGGGGTAGGTTGATACAGAAAAGCATGGTTGGAGCCAGACTTTGAAGAGTCAAAGTGAGAGTGTGCATTGGCTACTATTAGCTGCCATAGGCATTACATGAAAGAGATGAGAGCTGCTGAAAATTGGCTGATCTCATGTGGAGACAGGAGGAAATGGAGAAAGACCAGAGGAGCTTCCTCAAGTGGTGGCCTTCAGTCGGCAGGCTGGCTAGTAGCTGGGCTCAGCTGTGATGGCTGAGTTGCCCGGGTGTCTCTATCCCTGTCCTCTTGCATCCTCACGGAGACTAGATTAGGGCTTTTCAGAGCACAAAGAGGGTAGGGCAAACTGCAGTGACTCTTGAGTGCTTATTTGAAAGTAGTACAACATTATTTCTGCTGTATGCTAGTCACCAAAGCAAATCAAATAGCTCGATGGGGTAAGAAAACAGACCCTGTCTTTTTGATGGGAGGAGCATCAGTGAATTTGTGATGATGATGTTTTACCTTCCACAAGCTCCTGAAGGGCATTTGGAATACAGTAAATGCTCAATAAATGGTTGTTGAATGCAAGCATGAATGGAGAAAGTGTGTTGGAGCCCTGAAAAAGAATGATGAAGCATGGGCACAGCTGCTATTGGGGATGGGAAAGGGAGCCAATCATGTGTGAGTAAAAGAATTGCTGAGCAGCACTGACAGTCCCGCTGAGCTTGAAAATTATAAATTTGTTTTAGAGCCAATTTTCTACAAATGCATTTGGTAGCTTGGGAGCAAGCCCACAGAAACAGATGGTTGGGTTGACCCAGGGTAGGGACTGGCGCTCTGCAGACTAGTTCAAGGCTCACCATCTTCATCCTGTGCCTCCACAGCTCTCTGCTTACTCAGGGGCTGGTCAGTAGTATTCATATAATTGTTTGTATCCTAAATGTCCTTACTCAGTTGGTCCACTGTCTGATGTTGACCCTCCACATTGGATTCCAAAGTAATTCAGTTGAGCTGTAACTTATGTGATTCAGGCTCAGAGTAAAGCACAGACGGACAGACAGACACACACACACACACACACAAATTGAGGAATTCCTTTTGTATTTCTTGGAAGGTATAAATGGGATCCAACTTTTGAATTCTTTTCTTTTTCCTTTCCTTTGCAATTCTCTTATTGTCAGAGCCTCTTACTTCCTAATCCCACTCTTCCCCCCTGTTACTCTCACCCTCAGCGGGACCTGTCCCATTCATATTCCTCCCATTACTTTCCCCCAGCTCTTGACTGGGTCAATTAATCTTTTCCTTCTCTAGTCTCCAAACTTTTCCTTTCACTCTGCATTACACAAGTCTAGGAAGAGATCTGGCAGAGTCAGGCTGGTTTCCAAAGGTGGAAATGAGGATGAGAAGGGGAAATTGAGTGCAGCTAAGAGAGTGATAAACACTGTGACTACTTCTATATTAATATTTTTCTAGGTTTTTACCTATCAGACCAATTTTACCTTTCTTCATTGTACTTGATAATTTGGACTCATCCTTATCTTTTTGCTCTTCCTGGTCCAAGTTATCTATTTCTCTTTGTTACATGGTTCTTTTGCTCAAGGTCCCTAGCCTAAGCCAAACTCCTGTCTCCAACCATCCTCCCCCTTTCCAAATCAGCAGTTCATACAGAGGAAAACAGCCAGGAGCGGGCAAGTAAACTGAAGAATCAAGACTCTGGTGCTTAAGTACAAGACACTGGATTGGAGGAGGGCAAGGAATTAGAAGCGTAAATAATTTTTTGGTGTGGGTAGTAGAGTTGCCAACGATGATAGGTGGGGACTATAGGAAAAGAAAAACTATAAGCCAAGTTTCAATAACCTCAAACAGTACAGGGCGGCACACTGGATATTGCTAGGTAACGGATGCAGTGGGTAAGAGAGCAATCCCAATGGGTGGAGGGTTTCAAGGAAGCAATAAAGATGGTGAGCAAGGCAAGGAAACAGCTGTGGGAAAGGAGAACACGTGCTCTGTCTCCTTGATGGGAGAGGCAGAGTGGTTCCAGGGAAGCAGCCCTTCCTATGGCAGAATTAGAGTGGTGATAGAATCTGCAAAACAGTCAGCTGAAGTGGGGCCAGCGTCCTGGATAGAAGATTTTCCTCTTAATTTTCAAGTCATCACTGAACATAGCCAACTGTGGTACTTCTCAGGCATTATGCAATCTCTGAGTGCAGTCCTGGGAATCTCAGACTTGATAACTTTTAGGCTTCAGGTTTCAGGATAACAGCAAGAAAGTACACTTTCCTTGGTTCTAAGAAAGTTACCTTGTCATGCATTTTGTGACACCACAGGAAATCTTTTAGTGTAATTCATTCCTTCATTCATTCATCAAATACTTATGGACCAGGATCAATACTGAGTGCTGGGAATATAAGGAGAAATAAAATAAGATTCTCGCCATTAAGCAGCTCATGGGTCTTATTAAGGTAACAGACAAACACATAGGTAATTAAAAACAAGTACTAGGGAACTATGGAAACACAGAGGATGAGGATACAACCAGAGCTGAGGGCAAGAGACAGGGTCAAAGAGGACTGCAAAGGAAAGAGATGTTGAAATTTGAAGGGCATGTGTGTGTGTGTGTTTGTGGTGTGTGTGTGTTGGTGGGGGATGGCTGAGGTCCAGGGGCCAGTTAATAGTCAAATTAACTATATTTCAACTTTACTTCATCCTGGGTAGTCATAGCCTAAATATTTGAATCCAGTTTAACTAAATCTCCAGTGTGACAAGACTTTCCATTCTTTACTTTTGTAAGGGCTGTAGACTACATTTGATCACAGGCTAGCTTGAAGGAAACCAGGATCAACCTACCTGTCTGTGGGCAGTCAGAGACATCTTTCCTATTTTCTTTATTTGAATGGGTCTTGTGTCTTAAATGTCAGGACAGGCCAGTTTGAGATTTATCTGATTATTGTGTGAATTATTCAAAAGTTTCACAAACACAAACAGAAACGTTGATTCTCTGTTTTACTGCTAACCACACATGGACAGCAAATAATACCAGCATTGCAACACCAGCATTGTATAGTAGACCTTTGGGGGGAAATGCAGAGCACAAGGTGGTGCTTGGTTGGTCATGAAATTCTGGTCAACTTGGATTGCTAAAAAGATAATTTATGTGACTTCCATTTATATTACTGAAACTGCAGCACTGTTCTCCCCCTATTTAAACTTCTAGGATGTGTTGTGTTGCTTTCAGGGTGAGCTCTGCTTGTGCTGGGTTATTTATGGCTCCTGAAAATAGAGAACAGGAGATAGCAAACCTTTTATCTGATGTTCACTGTAATTTGGACAATTGCAGAGTAGTTTCAGTTTTTGGTCTACAGCATTTGGTGGGATGCTAGAGTTGATTTGTGACATTACACTAGTTAAAAAGGATGAAAGAGGAAAATGGATAAGAATTTGATTTTTAGTTGTTAGGATTTTCCTTTTTAAAGAAAGATATAATATGCAACTTTTGAAAGAAAGTATCTTATGTACCATAGACTTGGTTAGGAGAGAATTCTAGTTGAAATAAACAGACAAAAAGGTAAGGGATTTTAATGAAGAGACTAGGTAACTTCATCTTAGGCAGGTAAGAGTCAAGGCAGTTCTGCCCAGCAGAAACTGTAAAAGTAATCATTTCCTGTGGGACTTAAAAAATGACTATTGACATTAACTTCTCTCTGAGTAGTTTTGTAGTACCTACAGAAGACCGCCAGCTTCTCAGAAGAACTAGAATATTGCTAGGTAAGCCAGGAAGAGGGTGTAATATGATCACCTTAAAAGTTTCTCTAAAATCTGTAGTATTTATTCCATCAGCCAATCAATTTTTTAGTGAGCACCTTCTGTGTGCTTTCTTGCTAGGAGCAGAAGATAGAGCTTGAATAAGAAGGATAAAGTATCTGTTCTCATGGAAATCTGATTCTAGCAGGGAGAGAGATAGTATTCCAATAATGAATTAATTACAATTATGAACATGTACTACAAAGGATAAGTACAAAGAGGTAGGAGCATGTGCAATAAAGCAATGGAAGAGTGTGTGGGGGGGGAGGGTAAGAAATAAGACAGTAAAGATAATCTGCATGTGCAAAGGGCCTGGGGTAGGAAGGGATTTAGCTCTTTCGAAGACTGAATGAAGGCTTGTGTGGTTAAAGAAAGGAAAATCGTGGGAGAATGGAACAAGGTAAGTTTGTAGAGATAGGAAGAGGTCAGTCATGCTGGGCATCATTGACCTGACAGAAAGGAAAGGGAGTCTTTGAGAAACTTCATGGAGGGAAGCAACAATACAAACAGTGCAACTTAATGGAAGTTTAAAAAAACATACTACTATTGTTGATTATGGAAGTAATTTTCCTTTAGGGTTTCTTCCTACTGAAAACATACTTTTTCAATTTAATTTTTCTTCTAATTCGTTTTGCAAATAGTAAAGAAGATAATCTGTATGTAACTGAAGGATCATATTCTTTTAACTTGAAACATTAACTTAACCCATTGTGATGGGTAAGAATTTATACATAGCAAATCTTCTGTTGGATTTAGTTACCTGTCACAATGGGATTCAGAGGTGGTAGATTCCTTATCAGTGACCAAATATCAAATACCAGAAATCGAATCCGAGGAATTTTTAATTAAAAAAAGTAATATATAGCTGGGATGAAACTAAGGTGATTATCAAAATGTGTCTGCAAATACCTACAAAACCCAGAAAACATGTATCACAGATTTTTCAGTTCTAAGGGAGAAGTGAATATTCTGAAGGCTGAGAGTGCTACCTGGACACTTTGTTCAGTTCAGTACAGGTGGAGACTCAAAGCCATTAGACAGGGAGGCCCCAAAGAAAGGCACTTCATACTAGAGTTAACACAGGCAGTCCAAACTCTAATATATACGAAGGGATCTCCGAGATTTGTTGTCCTAGCTGGTAGGAACTCCAAAGTCCAGATTTTCCAGAACAGTTCTGTTATAAATATTCCCTTGCATGTTGAGGACACTGATGCTCTTTAGACAACAGTATGACTCCCTCTTTTTTTAAGAGGTATGGCCATTATGTCTAGTGGCATCAGGAATTCTCCTTTCTTCCCTGCTATCACCACCTAGAATTTCTCCTCTACTTCTATCTCATTCTGAAAACCTGAACTCAAATCCCTAGAACCCTAGTTCATGAATTAATACAACTTGTCTGTTTTTCCTTTTCTTTGAAGATGACTTTTTCCTTAGTCTTTTAGTCCTTCTAAGCCAAGCTATACAAGTTCACGAATGGCTGTGATTGTGTTTAAGGAACCAAAAATACCAAAAACATGAAAACCTGCTCAATATGTAGAAGGCATTTCATTCTTGGTTTTCTTAATATGACCACTGGTTAAATGTCTTTAAAAATGCCAATCATACTATGAATCTAATTTGGGGTTACAAAAGAAAAGGGAGAGCTATTAGCCTATGTTTCATTTTGTGATGGTCCAGGGAAGAAATGTCACTCATGAAGAGCAAGAGGCTGGACAATCCCTAAAGCAGTAGGAAGAAAAAGAGGATGATAGCGATCAAATAGCTACCATTTTAGGAAGCTTATTTTGTACTATCCCTGTGCTAAGTGCTTTATAGACATTATCTGATTTAGTCTTTCCAACAACTATGTAAGGCTGTATTAACATATACGCTTATATTAGAGATAAGAAAACTGAGATTTAAAGACGTCAAAGCAACTTCTCTAAAGTCATTCCACTGGTAAACAGAAGAACCAAAATTCTATGCCTGACTCCAGAGCCTATCCTCTCTCAGCATCCATCGGAGGTTGGTTCCGGGACCCCCAGCTCAGACACTAAAATCCACGATGCTCAAGTCCCTTACATACAATGGCATAGTACTTGCTTATAACCTACACACATCCTCCTGTATATGTTAAATCACCTCTAGACTACTTGTAATATCTAATCCAATATAAATGCTATGCAAATAGTTGCCAGTGTGCAGCAAATTCAAGTTTTGCTTTTTGGAATTTTCTGGAATTTTAAAAAAAGATTTCCTGTCTGCACTTGTTTGAATCCATGGTTTACCCCAAAAGGGGGAGGGAAAATACCCCAGTTCTTGTCTTACCCAAAACATAAGAATTCAGACTAGAGATGGAGCATTGTATAGTGAAAGATTTTAAACGATTTATTTATCAAAGGGAAAGTACACCACCAAGAACGGGAGGCAGGCTGATCCAAGGGAGGAAAAGTGGTGGTTTTTGTCTCCCCGTTCTCTTATACCCTCTCTTAGAGGTGGTCTTGATTGATTGACGGCTTTTGTCCCTGGAGTGCTTAGTCAAGTTTGTCCCCTTTGCACATGTCTTTAGCCATGGTGTACACAGCAAAACCCATGGGGGGGGGGGCTAAGTTGCAATGTTAATTATATTACAATGAGCACTGGGTCATGTCCAGTTAGGTCCTTGTGGCTACCAATCAGTTGTAGCTGTCAGGTTCTAACAAGTTTCTTGCTGACACTCATTTAGAGGAAGTAAAGCCCCTTTATGCTGGAGGCGGGCATAACACCATCTTCCAGATCATCCTCCTTCTCCTCCACTTGTCTGCCTGGTGCCCCCATTTATCTAACTGCCTAACACATGGATGTGGTACCCATGGGTACAGAAGGCTGACTGGACTGTGAACCACTTACTATTAAGAGGATAACAGCTAAACTAATCTATGGCTAAGACATGTCCCTGGAGGTTTGCATGAGTGTCTTTTCTCCTTGTGGCAACTTACCTATTGTACTCTAGCCTATTTCACCACTCTCTGTCCCTTTTCACTGAAGCTGAGCTTGCTGTAGTCTGAAAAATACAATGCTTACAATAGTTTCTTTGGCAGGGCCAGAGTGAACAGGTATGAAAATAAAACATGGAATGTCCTACTGAGAAACAAGTATAAGCAATGCTACTATGAAGAGCTGACAAAGCAAAATGGTTCCTGGTCCTGGCAGGAAATAGCCTGGACATGTGGGGAAGCAGCATTTCAACAAAACTCTTGGGCAGACATCAGATGCGGAAGCTCTGGGCTAGCCCCCAGATGGCAGTCCTCGATCATCCCTCTGGTAGCATGTGTAAAGGACAGACATGCTTCAGATGTCATCACCAGGAAATGGTACTGTGTGCAACACTAACAACACAAATCTTAAATGTTATTTCTACAAGGACCAGGGGCTTTCCTATGGTTTTGATATCAGGCTTCATTGTTAGATGAGCTGATGTCTGTGTAGTGCCTCTCAGTGCTTGAACAGTCAGGATCTGTATAATCAAGCGTCCCTCTTTCCACCAATGAATGATGGTAAAGGGAGTTCCTTAACACCCAAAGCCCCTGATTCCAAATTAAGACTACAGCTGTGTACGCATGGAGTAGGATATGAGATCACCAAAATGCTAGTTCCTCTCCCTTCTCATAAGTTGCTGACGCCTGAGTGTCCATAAGCAGTAATCCCAGGCCTTGGTGTGGGGTAACTCCTGGCTGATCTTTCAGTACAGTTGGCCTTCCCCCTTCCCCCTAGTGCCAGGAAACTTAAACCAAACAACCTGCTTTTGCCTGAATGACCCAGGTAACAGCCTACTTTAGCTTGAACTGCTTGGATATTTTAGCTAAAAATGGCTTATTTCCATGAGTCACCTGGACAACTGCCTTATTCTGCTGGCCCTCTTAGTGGGGCCGGCCAGCAGGTGTTAAGTGCAAGCGCTGCTAAATCCTTACTGTTCTGGACTCTCCAGAGAGCACTGTGACAGTTCCTTAGTGCCTGGAGAAGTGCATCTTAGATTCGCCTTTAGCCTTTGAACCTCTTCCTTTGGATGGATCACTTACGTCATACGACCAAAAGCCCCCCTCCCTGGGCTCTGACTTTGTAGAACAATTTTCTTGTGTGTAGGTGGACATGTGGTTTTGAAGAAGTAATAAATCAGCAAGTGCTTCTTAAATATTTACTGACCAAGCATTGTGGAGGATGCAAAGGAAGAGAAAGACAAGATTCGTTTCTCAAGATGTGGCTCCTTAGGGAGATGGTGCATTTGAGCCATTATGAAACACAGGAGATGCTTACCCGTATACTGTTGACCTGTTTGGAAGTGTGATCAGAGTTAAAGAAGGACAAATCAGAGTTGGAGGAGGACAAAATACTTGGAGAAATTTCCAGGAGGGCTTAGCTTTAATTACTTGAAGTATAGGGGAAGTTGTTCTTTTCTTTCCTTTTCTCTCTCGCTCTCTGTTTTCGCAAATGTATTCTACTGCTTACTTTTACAAAACGTAGCCTGTTATCTCTGGATGGCACCACTTGAGAGAAAGCTGTCTGTCTTATTTAGAGGGTAACTCAGAGTTCATGGTTCTACAAAAGAAAGGCAACAGACAGCTTTGGCTAGAATAACACTTAAGGAATTTAGGGAAAAAAAAGTCACTATATACTTTACTTTTATGACTGAGTTTTTCAGATGCTTTTAAGAACACAAAATAAATGGAAAACACATACAGGAAAAAAAAATGCCTCACGTGGAATGGTCAATGTGGAAAAACTAAATCTTATATAATTTTTTTGGAAAAAAAATTTATTGTAGCTGTTTAGTGCCCTAACTTCAACCTTAAACTTCAATTTTCAATTTTATAATTTGATGTCATGAAATAACAAAGCAAAACAAAACATATTTTCTGTCCTTCTCTTCCCCTCACCCCCACACTGCCAGGATTTAAAAATTAAGTGACAAAGTTTTGTTTGTTTGTCTTTTTAAATAGAATTTGAACTTTGATGTAAGAGCTTTCTATTTCTATGCTTACACAGTTTAACTTCTCTGGCATGAAACTTTTAGGCTGGAGATAAATGTCATGAACAGGATTTTGAAGGTCAGGCTGGTGAACCACCAAAAACGTCTGACAGCTGCAAGAGGGAGTATTTACCTCTGGCGCATGGCATTGTGCTCTCTGCTATGATGAAGTCAGGCTGAATAAGTGGAGCGGTGTGAACTGAACCTCGATAGAATGTGGCATTTGACTCCAGAGGCCTTTATGCCTCTTTTTATCCTCCATCCCCTCCTGCCTCCCACCATGTGGGAAGAACAGCCATAAAAATCCACCGACTTTCGGCAGGAACACTTGGCCTGGTTTTCCTATAATACCTGTTTATACATGAATCAACCCAAAATTAACTTTGGGGACAGCGGGATATTCCTGACCTTGTAAACTCAAGTATGAAATACACTAGAATATAGGATTAACCAGACTTCTTGGTAAATAGATTGTTCTAGTTAGTTGGATTTCTGGTTAAGAGGGAGTTCTATGACTCTATTTTATCTCAATCTTTGTTGTTGAAGAGGCATTCTAAAATATATTAGTTCCAGCTTTCTGGTCATTGGAAGTATGGTGATTAAATGCTATTTGAATCTTCTTGACGATTCTGATCTTGCAATGTTCTTAGATCATCATCCCAAACACCAGGAATCTAAATACAATAGCATTCATGGAGAAGGAAAACAAAGCTAGCTGGTGAGGGCTAAGAATGAGGCAAATGGGATGGGATGACCTGAGAAGGGAACAGTTTTGTTTTAGTTAACTAGGATTATACTTCAGGGTAATTTCCTGATAACTGACCACAAAGCTTTTGGTTATGAACACTGTTATCATTTCTGCTAGATTTTAATAGAAAACTCTAAAGAATTTTTCATAGTTTTGCATGAGATCACCTCTTTAATGAAGCAGAATTCAGTCCCCTTCCATTACTCAACTCATTTTGATTAAAGGGAAACATGCAAACTAGGTGAACAGAGTCTGGAAAATGATGATGAAATCACAGTAATGTTTTATCTGGGGCATATAGAGCCCTTTCTTAAAAGTAGAAAAAAATGCCATCTCTCTTTTTTTTTTTTTAAGCCACATTTTGTTGGGCACAGGCAGAAAAGATTAAGGAATCTGCAAGCTGAGTTACCCTCTTGTCACTAACCTTTGGTTTGCAGGTTGAAAGAAGCATTAAAATAAATGAAGCTGCTGAGCTGGGCTGTTTTAGCAGACAGAAGTGGGCAGTTTCAGAGGACAGCAAAATGGATGCAGGGCACTCTTAAGAGATTACTTGTAAATCCTGATATATGTCAGACTATTAGAATAATTAAACCTTCAGTAAACTGGGGAGAGGAAAAGAGAAGGCTCTGTCGGCATTTCTTAAAACATAGTGTGTAACTCTTTGCAGAGTTTTAAATGTCATTCAGCAAGGGACCCCCAACATGTCTACCTACCATGAATGAACACTGAGAAGGAATGTAACTTTTTCCTTTTTTTGAAATTGAGATACCTATCTGTGTCCCCTGTAACACAATCCTTCCTTTGGTCTGTTAATTATAGGAAGCTTTCCCTACCTCTTCTGAATGGCATGTTTTCTTTTTAAAGACACTTTAAAAGCATCTGAAATAACAAAGATTTAGGGCATTCTTTACCTAAATCAAGTACAGATTGGCAAGTTGGAGTTCACACAGAGATAAAGAACTAGAAGAATAAATAAAAGTAGTGTGACGTAGGGGTCAACTGGAGACAGACAGACCTGAGATTGAAAATCAGTTCTGCCACTTTCTCACTGACTTTGGGCCAGTTACACAGTTTTAGTGAATTTCAGTTTTCTTTTTCTGTAAAATGCGGTTAATGCGGGTTGTTGTAACAACTAAATTATATCTATTCATTATCTGTATATTTGCAGCTCTGTATCTGTTTTAAAATAACTGGTACAGTATAAGTACCCAATATTTCTCTTAATTTTTAAAATATGTGTTCTTTTTTAAATTAAGGTTTAACTGACAAATACAATTATAAGCTATTTAAAGTGTACAATGTTGATGGTTTGGTATATGTACGCATTGTTAAAACATTAGCCCCACTAGATAACTTTAACACATCCATTACCTCATATATTTATCTTTTTTGTTGTTATTGAGAATATTTAAGTTCTAATTTTTTAGCAAATATCAATTATTCAATACACAACTTGGTCACCAAGCTCTACAGTAGATCCTCAGACCTTATTCACCCTCTAACTGAAAACTTGTGCCTCTGCCTATTTCCTGTACCCCACAGGCCCTGGCAACTACTTCTCCACTGTCTGTTTCTGAATTCAACTTTTTTTTTTTTTTTTTTGGTTCTATATATGTGTTACCAGGCAGTGTTTGTCTCTTTCTGGCTTATTTCACTTAGGAAAGGATCATCTATGTTGTTGTAAATTTTCTTCTTTTTTTAAGCTTGAATAATATTCCCTTGTATATATACATTGCATTTTCTCTATCCATTCTTTTGTTGACAGATGCTTAGATTGTTTCTATATTTTGGCTGTTGTGAATAATGCTGTGATGAACAAAGATCTCTCTTTGAGATAATGGTTTTGTTTCCTTTGGATTATTTCTCTTAATTTTAATATTATAGATCATAGCACTCTTGTTACTTAGATGAGGGAATCAAGTTTCCAAAGACTATGTGATCTCTCATAGGTAGATTAATAAATTGTGGCATTTATTCACACAGTTACTAATTCACTCATCAGACCATGAGCACGGCATGTGCTTACTGAGATTGTTATTACACCACCAAGAATAGACAGAAGCAAGACTCAACTGACATCTTACTCCTAGTCCAATGCTTTTTCATTATATTCTCAATAATAAAAGTTTTCTAAGGCTGGGGATAAACGGAGAATAAATTTAGAAATTAAGGGTTTTTTAAAGAAGGTAATTAGGAATGAAAGGTCAAGATTTTTCGGACTGCACATTCTACGATTGGAGCTGATCAGAAGACTTAGTTGCTGAGACAGCAGAATTTGGATTTAAAAAACTCTCAGGCTGTAAGACATACAGTCAAGAAAACTGAATATAAAAATCGGGAACAAGTTGTAGTCACAAAAGTTTAATAAGATTTGGCCTTATATATATGGTACACCAGCAAAGATGCTACAACTTGGGCTCAAACTATGACTATCTATTGATTCTGTCCATGTCCTAGGAGCTGTGACTATGAGTGGTGGTGGATGGGGGCAGGGTGGGGTGGGGGGCAACAAAGTAGTAATAAGTAGTAGCAAAAGCAGATATAGACTATGACTTGGAGGAGTTTATCATCTAGTTGAGATAAAAAACACTTGCAAAAGTAAGTTGAGAACATTTCCAGAGCTGCTGGTTAATTATAAATGGATAAAGCATTAGATACAAAGGAGGTTGATGATCCGGGAGGAAATAAGCATTAACTCTCATCGGTTCACTTGTCTATTTTGTGCTGGAAAAATCATTGAGGTTTCTGTACTTCATTCAACCCATTTAGAAATGGGTGAGAAGTAGCCAAATTTTATCACTTTTATGGTTTGAGATACACCTTTCAAACTACTGCTTCTAAGTTTTACCATTACCATCTGCCTATTTTCTTTCCTTCACCTTGAGTTCCCAACACACACACACACACACACACACACACACACACACACACACACATCTGATTATCACACGATGAGAGAAATGAACAACTATACTAACCAACAAGTGAGTTATTGCAACCTTTATGTTGAATCTCAGTGGAACTGAGATTCCTCAATTTTCTTATGATTCTCTCTTCTGCCATCATGTATAGAATAAGCCAGGATCTACAGGTGAGAAGTTGCTAATAACAGCAAAACAGGAGCACTGACAAAGAATTTTCTAATATTAGTGTTGTTAAAAAGCTGGTTTGATTAGAAGCAATGATTTGACTGAACTCATGTAAGATAAAGTACAGCATTCTGAGCCATATTTAGCTATTCTTTTAAACATGCAACAAACATAGATTAATATACCCAAATCCCGTTTTGCATTATGAACTGGTGACTAGGATTAGCAAAACAATGGGTGGGGATGTGAATTGCCCAGAACAATTTTCTTTTGAGATTGCCAGTTCTACTTTGAGACTAGACTTATTAACACAAACATCCAAGCTGTGCCTCCGAGGCCCCTTGAGGTTTACCTGTCTGCAGCTTTTTATTAGTTATTTAGTCATGAACTGGCAACATGTCAGGCATATAGAAGAAATTGGGCTGCTTTCCTGTTACATTCAAAGACATAGGGCATAAGAGTTATTTCTTTTGGACTATTTCCTTTAAAATATTAAAGGAACAGGTGGGTTAGGATGTTGAAAACTGTGTGTGTGTGTGTGTGTGTGTCTAATTAATTCTCCCATCATCTGCTACTTTTTTCCCTCATAAACCGTTTTCCACTCCTCCTTACTTCAGTATCACCACACATTTTCCCCCGAAACAGAAACATACGCAGATCTGTAAAACCTCACCATTTCCCACCCTCTGTCAAAACCTGGTCATTCTCTTTCCTGAGCTGAGCAACTGCTTACATGAGGTGCTTTAAAAACGAGTTCTGTAATTTGGGAATATCATTCAACTTTTTTTTCCTCTCGATTTTCCAGTTTGTTAATGGAAAGACTTAGGCTAGGTAATATTTAAGCAGGTTCAGCACACCATGCCTGCAAGAAATGATGGATTTTGAATTTACTCATTTCAATGTGCCGTAGTGTGGGGGCAGACAGCTATGAGAGTGCCCATTAAGGTACCCTGCCCAATTATGTCTAATTATGTCTCTTGGCCTGTCAATCACTGTAGTTGATGGGCAGAGAGCAGGTACTCAATTTCTTTTACATGCTCCTTTATTCTTAAACCCAGGTTATCTAGAAATGCGATCGGCATAAATTGTCTTAACTGCTGTCTTAAATTTGAAAAATCTGATTGAGTCACCCTTGTGGGTAGTGGGGTTAGAGGGACTGTTTTTCCAACGGTTATAATTGTGAATTTAGATGTACATGCACTATTTACTAGAATTATCATAGGACAAAAAAATCTGTTTCTTCTAACAGTATGGTAGAGGGTGATGGAATGTGTTTAAAGTCACACAGCTGATAAGTATAAGACCCACACTGGCCCCAAAGCCTGTGATGTTGACACTTTCTGAAGCCTTCTGTGACTTCATCATGGAAGTCATCACTCTTTTCTCTGTGTTTGCATGGTTGTTTTATTCTTACTGCTTGTACGGTACTTGTAACATTATACTGATTTTCACATGCCTAGCTCCTAGGATAATGTCTGGTATATTGTACTTACTCAAAAAATAGGTTGTTAATGGAATATTTGAATATATATATATATATACACACACACACATATACATATACATATACACATACATACACACACACATACATACATCTACCTACCTTAAGGGGCTGTGAGCCCCTTAAAGAATGAATTGGATCTCAGATATTGTTATCTCTAGGCCTTCGAACAGCATCTTCTACTTGACTGGTACTCAACAATATTTGTCAAATTGAACTAGACTCTTAACTAAATGTAGCTCAGGGCTGTTTGCATCTCATCACCCCTTATCACATCTTCCCTTTTACTTCTATGTTCTTTCTACTTCCCCCTTTCCTTCCTCTTCCTCTCTCTCTATATTCCTCTCTTTTTTCTACCCATTCACTTTAATGACTTTTATGTATTTTCTTTCCCATGCCTCTTCTATTTGCTTGTTAACCTGAGGGGTTGGTGAAAATGTCTGTAGACAAATCTCATGGTGGCAAGTTATAAAGTTGCTATGAGGTTAGGTAAGCTAAGCTCCATGCCAGACTCACCTATTCTGTACCTGCACATACAGTGGCTTAGGAAGCAAGAGGTATAGTGGCTCACAACCTTGAGCTCAAGTAATGAGCAACATGGCAACATGACTCCTTAATGCCTTTCAATATTTGATTCCTGGCTGAGAAAGCAACATTCACAGGAAACATTCAAAACACCAGATGCTGTTTATTAGCGATTCAACACTGATGCCCATGACTAAGGTACAAGCACTCCAAATTCCAGGTCAATTTCAGACCCATTTTGTATGAATAAGCCTCATGGACTGCTGTGGCTGTTTTTTAACTAGTGAGATTCTATTTGATTATGTCTAAAAGCTCAACTATTGTTTTATCAGCACTAAAGGAGCCTGAATTTTTTAATGAACAGTTCTGCCCCATCATTAAGCAATTGACCACGGTGCCATGGCATGGCTCTTAAGCTTGCAGCAACTTTGAAAATATAAAAATTGCATCGTGCTGCACTCCTCTCAGCTTGTCTGGTCTCTTCTTCAGTTCTTAAAACCAGAATTCTATTTGTCCTTTCTCTCTCCTGTGGTCCAATCAGTTCCCCTAGAGGCATTAATTTATTGTTTTGCAAATTATAAATCCACATGGAGTTCTGTATTACTTATCTGTAGCTTATCTGCTCTCTTTTTCCCATTCTTTTCTTCTTGGTACTGTTCCACTAAATATGGAAAAATGTTCTATTTATCTTAGCAGATCCTTTCTTATTACTAGGTTCCAGCTTCTGTTTCTCTCTTACACATTCAGCTCTGTTTCATAGCTGTATCAATTCAGCAGCTCTCTAAAACTCTATGTTAGAAGGATCTCTGGGAAGAAAAAGCATATAGGCTGCATACTGATTCTAAAAATAATAAGCATCACAATTATACATAATTTTTAATGCAATGGCTTATATACTATCTAAGATCACTAACTGGAACTGACTTTCTAACTTTTCTAACTCACCACATAAGATAGTGCTGGAGTAATCAGCTCACCCACTTACTGGATTCCAATAGTGGATTTATTGATAATATTGGAAGACTTTGGATTTTGATGAATCAAAAATATACATCAAGATTCTGACTACTGACAAAATGAGATCTACGTAATGAATGACCTACTTAGGTCATAAATCCCCTTACTGGTTTTCAAGTCTTTGGAAATATTTGTTTTAATAGAAATTTCTTTGTATAAAACTGAAGAATGACTTGGAAGGGACCTCAGGAATAATGCAGTCTTAGTTTTTTGCTTTATTGATACAAGCCTGAGTGGAAATTTTTTAATATATTTTTAAAGTCATCTAGTGGCTTAGGAGCAGAGGCCATACTGGGTCTCAATTTTGGCTGCTCATTACAGTCATCTGGAAAGCTTAAAAAAACGCTCATGTCTGGAGAATTTGATTTAGTGGGTCTGGGGTGGGCCTGGACATTGGCATCTAAAAAAATACATGTGAATCTAATTTACATAGGCAGTGGCCTAGTGGTTCGGAGCTCAGAATTGGAAGGTAGTAAGATCTAACTTTACTTACTCTATGTAATCTTCATTTTACTTATCCTGAAGAAGTGATACTATGATATCCACCTTAAAGCTGTATAGTGATAGTTGAGTGACTTAATGCATCTAGAGGCTAATCACCGGGGGAAGCACATTGGCAGTGCTATGGTTTACAGTTATAATACCTAGTGCCTAGCTCACCTGACACCGAGGCGAGTGCATTTTTGTATTGTTTCCACAATTCTTTCTGATCCTTTCCTTTCTGACCCAATGGTCTTCTGCTTCCTTCTCTCCATTCTTTGGCTTTGTTTCCTGTGCTTTTAGAGCTGTGGAGCCAAAAATGGGACAAGAATTTTCTTGTGCACAGTGTAGGCCCACTTTAGTTTTTCTAAATTCTGGTCAAAACTTTGTGCTCAGGGGTACTTTCTTTAGCTTCCAACACATTGAAATACGCTTGCATGTTTTTGCATGGCTAATTCCACTTCTGGTGGTGTTATGTTAGAATTCTTCTTGCATCCCCCGCTGCCTCTGAGCTCTTTCTTGGACTAGAAAAGGTGCTTATACTAACATTCTTGTCATTCTGGAATACCCTCCATTACCATACTTTATATTGTTGCTGATTTGATTGTCCTAATACAATGTATTTCCCCTCAGGACAGGGCCAATGTAGGTTCAACTCACCATTGGATTCTCAAAGATTAGTACAGTGATGGTCACATAGGAGAAATGCATTCAATACTTTAAAAATGTGAAAAGAAGTTTTAAAATGCTAAGAATTGGGATTCTATCTTTTTTGGTAGTAATCTTAGCTTGAAAAAAATGGATAAAATTGAGTGTAAGGTCTTGCCAGTTGCCTTTGGACCCACAAACAGAGAAGTCCATATTATAAAAATATTTGGCTATACACTCCACAGAGACTAGGGAACTGGTGTGCACAGGTTCCAATTTTGTTTTAACTACTGCAAAACAGCTGGCTCTAGTCTGTGTCACTAAAGAGTCTCCAGTCTTTATCTCTCTCTGTGCATTTCTAAGGGTATGTCTACCCCAAGCAATAGATAGAAAGTTTTGCTATGCTGAAGATAATATTTATCACCCTTGGCTCTATTGCTAGGGAGAATTTGATTAGGTAAAGAGTTGTTATTCTTAACTTACTAACATAAATAAAGCCCAAATGCTGTGGAGTTAAGTCATGCAACTTTTTAAGGGGATTCGGAAATCAGTCTTTTGTTTCTGGAGAAACAGACGTATTTGCCATTTACCAATCTCAAGTTCTAATTCATAGCTGGCAAATGAACAGAAGACATTTTGTTTTACTTTATTGGAACTCTGAGAAAGAAACTGCAATATGATAAGTTTTAAAATAAAATAGACTCAGAAGAAAAACTGCAAATGGATAAAAATATTTCAATTAATGACAAGAGAAATTATTAGAGAAATAACTCCACTGAGATTAAAAGAAGTATTGTTATATACTAATAAGATGTTGTTACATTAGAATACCTGGGAGTGTAGAATTGTTTGTGGTACAGTCTCATTAAGGTAGAGCTGGAAATATCTATGTGTTTACCTTTGCTGTTTTCAGAAACCTTTGTGTTTATCTCAGTTTAATAATATTCTTTAGGCTACTGTTGATGAACTAAGAATACACTTTATTTTCCAACTCTTGGTGTGTACTGAATTTACCTTTGCCCTAGCAAAGAATTGGAGGGAAGATGTGCTTAATTTTGTTGTCAAAACTTTTTTCCTATGAAAATATTCATATAATAGAAGCTCTTAGACAGCTAGGGCTTTCAGTCCTGTTTCTTACTCTACCAGGATTTCACTAAGTTTAGAGTTAAGTTTCATTTCCCTTGTTTTAAAGATGTGGAAAATTACCTTGAAGACATTCAATGAAATGTCTCCTTAAAAGATATATTAAAAAGTGGAAGCTGTAATATTTAACAACTTAGTAAACCAGAAACATTGTATGGTATGTATTAGTTGGGATAGGCTGGTTTGCGTTGCAGTAACAAATAACCCTCAAATATCACTCACTAAAAACAAAGGTTTATTGCTAGCCACTGAGAGTTGACGGTGGTCTCTGTTTCCACATTGTTGTTGTCTTTTCTTGGTGATTCAGCTTCTCTTCTGAAACACTGCCATTTATTGTGGGAGAGGCAAGAGAGCATGTGACAATGTGCATGGTGTCTCTTAAAGCTGCTGATTGGAAATGACATTCATAACATCCATTCACTGGCCAAAGAAAACCACATGGCCATACTTGAGCTCATCAGGATGAGGCAGTGACATCCTAATGGTAACTGACAGGAGTGTGGAAATAAATATCTGTGGATAGCCCTAAGACTTCAGGTACCCATAAGAGTCTCATTCACTCTCAGTTCCAAATTTAGTATCAAATATAATTATTAAAATATGTCTATTAGGCTTTGCTCTGCGCTCACCTAGAAAGCCTTTTATACAAGTGTATATAGGCTTGCCTCTTCAACCAGCACATGGTGCCTTGCCAGACCCTGTCTGCAGGGCAGTGATTACCCCTCTTGATGGTGCATACAATCCTAGAAGTGTGGACAGACTAAGGCTGTCAACCCAGGCAAAAAGTGAGCCAGAAGAATTAGTGAATGGCCATCATAAGCCAGCCTTAGCAGTGAAGCAGAGATGAATTCAATTGGTGGAAGAGAATAGGACATTTCATGAATAAAGATTCAAACTGACTGGATGTAATTTCTAATCGTGAAAATCCACAAAATCTTTGACAATCAGGAAAAGAGAAGTCAGATTTCTTCAAATGCTGTCCTAGATTGGAGTTTGCTATTTTTCTTAAATACAGACATTCCCTCTCCCCATTCATCCCTCCTCATGCCACTGTACATACCCCTCCCCACCCCTTCTTCAGCAGTTTGCAACCAGTAATCCTGCTTCTATTTTTAGTATTTTAAATCCTGGCTTCAAAAGTACTCAGGCAGTAGACTGAGAAGACCGTGGGAGTGTGGAGGATTAGCCTCAGGCAGCTGTATGACAGAGTAGTCTATTCACTCCAGATAAGAGTGCAGGAGGTTGAGATGTATAATTCATTTCACATCTATTTCTCTTCTAGACCCCTCCATGAATATAAAAAGGAGAAAGTTACTTCTCTCCCTGACACTCCTACCCTCCCATCCCTAATGCCTGCATTCTACCAGCACCTTTGATTTGTGCCCTTGGGATGTAGAAAGAGCCACGATTGAATGCTGTGATCCTGACGTGGAGCTGAATTTGGTCCACCCCATGCAACTGCATTATTGGAATTTTGCTTATGCTGCATCATAATCCAGCCTCACCTGGTGATGCATCAGCTGTACAGCACAGCACCCACACCTAGTGGGTGGGAGAATGACTTCCACATCCTTTAGCACCTTGGGAAACATCCTCAATCTTTCAACACACCACAGAGGAGTGACTCAGATGAGACACTTTACTTTATCAGCAGCCTTCAAAGACCTAACTGTAGTTCTCTGACTTTCCGCTTTGGCTGTCAAAATGCAAGGCACTGTGCTTTGATTGAATTAAAAGCAAGCCCTATCTTGGGTTGTAGAATTTGCCATTTATCTGATTTAAATTCACACCACTCCTCTGCTGGGATTTCTTCTCTTCCTGGGCACTGATTTGGTAAGAAGGACACATGGGCTTAATTATGTCTCGTGTAGGGGAACTCTGGGTTATATACTTATATTGAGTACTGTTGAATCCTTCTGTATTTAATTTCTTTAAAGGAGCAAAATTAACCACTATATTAACTTTTTTTTTTTTGACATTAAAACTTTATCAAGGGAGTAGAAGGGAACACATTTGCTTGGTCTCAGGTAGTGATGGCAGAAAGATAAATTCATTAGTGAACAAAAGTCTAAAATGAAGATAATCATGAAAACAAGTGGTCAAACTGTTTAATATGGGTAGCATGGCTTATTTGTAATTAAGAGAAACTTTAAGCTTAAATATTCTAAAATCCTATATATTCAATTACATGACTTGAGAGTGTTATAAAGGTGTGTTTAGTCATCTTTATCTTTTACTAGATTGTAAGCTCATGAAGGTATAAATTTTTATTAATATTTTAATCTAAATTATTATGACTTTTGTTTGATGAGGGAATACTCCTTCCAAAATACTCTTCTGGGGCAAGACCCACATTCTTGAGCGTACTCTTAGTCTTTGGAGTTTCTGGCTTATATCTCATGCGCAAATGCCTATTTTAAAGACAGTCAGGAATTCTGTTCCTTCAGTTACGTTACTAAAATTTAAACATCAAGACCATATGGTTCCCCCTACTCTCATATAACTTTTTATTTCAGGAGAAAATTCTAATCTACATTGAAGGAAAATCTTAGATAAAAATAACAAAAACTTACACAAAATTTTAGTGTGATTAGAAATATTTCTATACTCTTGACAAATGGCCTGCTTATTGAAATGAAATGGTAATAAAACAGCTAACACTTATGGACTGTTTCCTATGAGTCAGGTACTATTCCACATTCCAAATTACTAATCCTTAAAACATTCCCATTATGTAGATACTGTAATATCCTTACTTTACAAATGATAAAACTGAAGCAAGGAAAGGCTGGTTAATTCGACTATGATCTCACAATTGGTGACTGGCAGGTCAAGAATTAAAATTCAACAGAGTGAAGTCTGATAGACTAACATTATACTACCTCCTCATTATTACGTTACTCTAGACCAATCAAAGAAACACAGACAAATCTTTGATGCTCATTAAACATCAGTCACCTTTGATTTCCCTCATTAACATCTGAATTTATTTTTTTGAGGGTTAAGATTCTGAATTATTAGGTTTGGGCCTAAGGCAAGAACATAGATAAAAATACAAGTTATCTTCTTGCCTTTCTGAGGCAAAGCTTTTAGTAATAGGTGACATCGTGTGACATCATTTTTTTGTGGATATAGAAGCACTTGAACACCAATATATCAGCAAGGAAAATTTCTGATATATAAATAGAGACATTGGAAGTTGATCTACAGGCCAAAATGAGTGCTTGGTTTGTATCTTGATTTAACCGGTAACTTCAGAGCAAGGTTTCCCAGTTTCTTTAATATAAGGACTCATTTATCATGATTGAAATATTTTAGGGTGTATGACATATGATAATAATTGAGTTTTTAAATTATCTGTGGATTAAAAAATATAGAATTACATAATTTCTGCAACTTCTAAGAAAAGTTGACTATTAATTTATGGAGATTAAAGTGATTACGGGAGTCAAAAAAACTGATCTTTCAGGAACTCTAGAGAGAAAGCTGGAAGAACTAGAGTATTGTGGTCAGGGTAAGGTGATTTCAGTGCAGGCATAGGCTAGGCTACTAGTGACCACTGGAGAATGTGGCTGAAGTGCAGAAAGATCACTAGAAAGGAGGGATGGATTCAGGTCTCTTGGCGTCTGGAGCCTGCACCATTGGGAGAGGACCTTCTTTGAAAAATAGAATACAAATTACAAACACAAGTGACAAGGTAGCTCCTAAGGCCTTGGACAGGGTGTATGCAAATGAGGTATGACCCTGAAGCTTCAGCTTTATTAGTTTTAAGGTAAATACACCCTGAAGATTAAGAGCTTGGAAATGAGCCTCCATTGAGGATGCCAAAGTCACCTGTCAGGGCTCCAGCCTTTGAAGTAGAAAGGCAATCTGAGAACCAAGTGCCAAAGCCTTCTGTGAACAAGGGGGCATGAATGAATGGGAGGTCTCTACAGGGAAAGGACAAGGAAGGGCAAGAAGATGGTTGTAGCTAATGTCTATTGTGTGCTTAGTATATGTCAGACACCTTTCAAAACACTATTAATTTACTTAATCTTCGTAACAGACAACAAGCAGATGCTTTTATTTTACATATCAGAAACAAGTATGGAGAGGAGATTTCATAACTTGTCTGTGACTAGGAAAATGCTGAGTAGGGCCCTGATACCAGCCTTCTGGGTCCTCTCCTTAACAACCATATATGCCAACCATAATATAACTGAATGGACAAGCCTAGAAGAAAGAGAATATTAACCACAGAGGTAGAGGACTAAACTTTTACTTTTTTTTTTTTAAACTTTTTTATAGATTGCAATGGGGAACAAGAGGGAAATTACCTTAAAATGTATCAGAATGAAAGAAAGAGCCATCTCCTTAAGTCTGCTCTCTGATTTTCACACCACCTCACAGCACAGATTGGAACTTAGTTATTTATTCATTTTGGCATTGCACGGACAAAGTTGTTTTTTACTTGCTTCCCTTTAGTGAGAGAAAAGTTAAGAGAATCACCTTGGATGTCTTTGGATGGACTAATAATTTTTGAGGCACTGGAAAAATCTTCTCATTTTCCCAGGATGAAAGTGCAGGGAGATGTAGATTTTCCCTGGGATATAAATATTGTGTCTACAATTAGTAGGACAGGCAGGCAGGTCTATCGTTGAGAAAGTGAATAATGACGTTACACCTTTTCTGTGTTGATTCTGCATCATCCAGGTGGGCATAAATGCCACAATCAACATGTATTCTTCTAGGTGGGATCCGGAGGGAAATTGCGTGCGCGCGCGTGAACACACACACACACACACACACACACACACACACACACAGAGAGAGAAGAGAAACAAGCGATATGATCCCAGAAATAGATATTGGAGAGAAGCGGTCACAAGCCAAAGTGCTGGCAGTGACCAGAAGCTGGAAAAAGTGAGGAACGGATTCTCCCTTAAAGCCTCTGGAGAAAGCATGGTCCGGCTGACAGACTCCGTGACTTTGGTTCAATGAAAACTGATTTCAGACTTCAGGAACTGCGAGAAAATAAGGTTCTGTGGTTTTAAGTCACCAAGTTTGTGGTAATTTGTTACAGGGGCTACGGGAAGTTAATACACCGTTCCTGTCAAAGGCTCAGCCTTGGAGGAGGGGTCATTCTATGCACCGTGACCCGTTTGGGGACCTGGATCTGTGGAGGGCTGCCTTATCTGTCAGACTGATAGAGCCACTTGTCAACAGCCTTGTCCGTCCTGTTGGTGAGGCTACTTGTCCAGAGCTGTACTGCGTGCCAAAACAACAACAAAAAGGTGGAACAGAAGTTAAATCAATCAGGCCCCTTGCTCTGACTGCTCAGATATGGAAGCATGACCGTCCCCTCTTGACTGTAGTTGTGTGGTCTTGGGAAGACTACCTTCTCTTCCTGTTTTTCCACGTCACACAAATAAGTGAGGAGGACATGGGACCGATGTGGCCCCGAGTCTGCTCCTTCCCGCTGTGCTGGGCTGTTCTCTAGTGCTCGTCCTGCCAATGAGACAGGTGAAAGCTCAGGCTGGTTAATCAGGAACTAAAAGATATATGACATATGGGCACTTCAAGTTTATGGAGACATTCATCAGCGTTCCATTTGTAATTCTAATTTTGACTCAAGTGGCGAAAACAATTTCCTCAAAAAGATTATTCACATGTTGGGGGCTGAATGATGCTGTGAATTTTTTGCTTAGTGCCCTGCCCTCCTTTTCATTTTTCATTACAAATGAATTTTCAGAGATACTCTGTTTCCTTCTTAAATTTCTCTGTTAGTCAAAGAACTGTGTTCAAAGAACTCCCTTACGCTAGCAAGTAACATCAATTGTGACTCAAAATAATACTTTAATCTGAGGCTGAGACACTGGCTTTCTGTTTTAACTTGCCCTATCTGCCACTCAACCAAATACTCTTTCTGGAGGTCACTTAGCCTCTTTTTAATTGTTTCTATTCCCATTAACGCTACGGAATAGAAACTTTCTGATCTGTCTGGTGGGCATTTTGGTTTGGGTAAGTTAAGATTTGGGAATTTATTTGGATGGAATAAGATGCTGGCTAAAACTCAAGGTAAACATTTTGCTGATGCTTTGAACCTTAGAACTGAAAAAGTTTATACTAACTGGTTTCCCTAGGGAGTGGGGATTGAGAAAACCACAGAAAAAAGTTATTCTTGGAAACTCTGCTGCCAGGCAAATGCCACAGGGTGAGGGCCCAGAAAAGCTAGTTTCTCCTCCCATTGCTAAAGGGTGAGCTTGTTCTGACTGGAAATGCTTGGTCAGGTTTTAGAATCCTTGAGGCTGACTGAGAGGGTGAGGAGGAGGCTGGGCACAGAGGAAGATGACCGGAATGACTCTGGGAATTCAATCCCAGAACAGCTGCCCAGTGCAGGTCTTCTCTCAAACACAGCGACTTCCTGGAAGCCGTCTCTGCATTTGATGCACGGTTCTTGCGTATCTTTTCTACCAGGAAATATAGAGACCACTTGAAGACTCTATCTGTCCTCACGTTTCTGCTTGAAATAGACTCTGCTGGTGTGGGATTAAAGACAATTTTTAACTAAAGATCTGGGATAAAAATTCAAGTATTATAATGTACCTGATAATAGTAAAAATATTAAGGAAGTATAGTGTAATTCTTAGTAATTACAAAGACACCTTTCCTTCAGAGCCCAGTGGAGTCAGTGGCCATTTTCATTGTCTTTGTCTTGTCTCTGAGAGATGTTACAGAGCAAGTTTGTGTTCTGATTAGGAAAAACTGCAGTTTAGTAAGATGATATATTTGCTATTCAACAAGTCAAGTCATACTAAAAGCCTTATGTTTTTACACAATGTGAAGAAAGAGATCAAGGTAAAAATCATGATGATAAAATGTGCCATTTCTGAAAACCCAGAGTGGTACAAAAAGGTCAAACATCTAAGTTCAAACCTCCTTTGGAGTGGAACTTCTAGTATAAGGGCAGCAGATTGCTTGAGAAGAGACACTGATTTTCCCAGGCAGAGGAGTAAGTTGTAGACAGTGGATTGTCCACTATTGGAAAATCTTCTCCAACATATTAGGTGCAGATGGGTTAGCCCTTAGGATCCAATATACAGCATCATATACAAACACATAGTAAATGCGCATTGCCACATCACCCTCAGCCATTTATCTTTGAATGATCCCATCCCAAATCCAATATCTGATGTTTTAGAAATGTTTCAGTTACATCATAATGTTCTTACTCAATATATATTTAAAATCTTTCCTTTAATGTACTCTACTGGTTTGGAGTTTCCTGTGATGCCTTTCCAAAGTGGACAAGTTTTCAGAGGCTTTGGTGCTGAGTTGCAATGAATGGGAAAATGCCCAAATGTTTTTAGATACTAAGGGACTGGACTGGAGGATGAAAAAGAAGAGAGATCACTGATGAAGCTACCCAGTTAGCCAAGGAAGGTAGAATAATGGGGGACAGAGGCTAAAAATTCAATCTGGAGAAAAAGAAAGAAAAAAGTTAAAAGGCAAGCTGAGTGGAATCCTATAGAAAAATGAGCCATACCCATGCACCTCAAGGTCAGTAACCCACGTGGGGAGAAGACAATGAATAGTTGAATGGATTTATTTGAAATAGAATGGATGTAATTAAACAGTAATGCATTTACTATTTTGTGTATACATTATATGTGTGCTGCACATGGGCACTGTGGAATCCATAACGCTCTGTGAGCTTAATAAGATATAATAGCAAAAGTGTGTGGTATTGCAACAAATCAGAAGCAAAAAAGAAAAACAATCATAAGGGAATAGTGAAAGTTGTTAAGTTTCTTTTTGAAGTACAGATACTATGATCAGGTTTATGAGATGAGAGAAGACATCTGTGCTAACTGCACCAGAGTCTTGTAACTTCATGACTTCACATTGTATGATCAGGAAATCTTAAAAAAAAAAAAAAAAAAAAGAGTAGCATTACTAGCTACTCACTCTCTGTTTCAGAAAATTCTTGAAAAACAAGGTGGCAATAATTGCTCAGGAGAGGTGAAAGTTTTCCACAATTCAAATAGGAGGAAGAAGAGGACATGTGGGAGTAATTACTGGATTAAGATCACTGAAAGAAGAGGGTGTCCTAAAGGTTGGGACCCTTGGTTGATACATTTTTTATATGGAAAATTCTTAAGTGATTGCCAATAGCTAACCTTCAGAATGTGCAGTGCTTTACGGGAGCCATATATCTGCTGGTACGAAGGGCACAGGGGAATATTACTCTCAAACCACTCACAATTACCTGAAGCCCTTCACTGCCTAGATGAAGAAAGAGTTACTTGGGGTCCCTGACTATCTTTAATACCTTATCTACATCCTGAGGGTGAGAGAGAGAGAGGAATTCTCGTATCTTGAAGTCTGATTGTTTAATATGCAAAGGGAGACGTAGATAAGAGTTGAAGACTGGAAGGACATACCCAGGGCTAGGAATACACTTGACCCTTTTCCCGCCCACACAGCATGGCTGCCAGTTTAATCACTACTTGACTAAATGGTAGAAAGCAATTATATTAAGTGCTCAGTTCAATCACTTTGCATCCATGCACAGACCCATGGGATTTTTCTTACATATTTCATCACACATAGTGTTCACAACTCTCTGCCTTGCAGATATATGTTTCCTGCAAGGATATGTAGGTGATTTTCTGACTCAAATTCTGGATGGTTAAATTCATTTCTGTTGTTCTGTATTTCTGCTGTTTGCTTTTTTAAAAGGGCAAGGTCAGCTCAGGTTTTACATACTACAGGAAGTTTGTTTTTTCCATTAGGGAAATCAAGACTACATCTTTGCGGGACTAGAAGTTATAGGGAACTCATTCCCACCAACTCCCCTTCTTGGGGATCTCATTTCAGTGAGTAAAACCTAAGGTCAATTGATTATTAAAAACATAAGAATAATCGTAATCCACACTTTTATTGCTCTTATGTTCAATGGCTTCATTTTGTGCCCAGCTCCAGAATGTGCCCTTCCCCTACCCCATATCAAGCGGATTTGCAAATTCACACAATTGGCCCGAAGGACAGAGTAATCAATGACTCAGTATAAACCCGTCACCACTTCTGGAAAATAAAATTCATGAATGCATTCCTTATTCAAATTTGGTAGCATTTTATAGGGAGGAGATCAGCATATTATCTGAGAAAAGATTCATGCCACATTTTGTTTAAAAATGTGTTTCATTATTTCACAGTCGCACTTCAGTAGGCCAGGCTATCTAATGACTCCTTCACCTCTGCTTTACAGAGAAACAGAATGAATTATTCACGGGAGCATTAGGAAAAAGTGGCCTAAATTTTGAGTAAAGCGAGTGTTAGTTACCTTCTTAGACACACCTGTAGGAAGAGCATATGCTCATTCTTCTCCCAGAAACATTTTTCTCAACCTTCTCTCCCCACCAATTCATCCAGGCAAACCTCATTCTTCGGTTTCAACCGACACACAACTTTATCTGGGAGGATTTCCCTCTCCTTCCTATACCAACACTGAGTCACTTGATCATCTTCTTTCTATAGAATTCTGTGCTCTTCCTCCCCATCACATTTACCATACTGCATTGTAATCATCTGATTACTTATTTGCATCTTTATTCATAAGTTACAGGGGAACAGTTCTCATTCAATCTCCATCCCTCAATCCAATGCTTAAAAATAATAGATGGTCTAAGGAAATCCTGAACAAATAATAGCTATCATTAAAAAATTACTATAGGCCAGCTACTGTTCTAAATGTTTTAAACATATTAACTCATTTAAACTCTTCAGCAACTCCATGACGTGTGTATCATTAACATTACCATGTTACTGATTGAGAAAAATAAGGCACAGAGTAGTTTCATAATGTATCTGACATCTCTTAGCTATTAAATAGAGCAGGTTGCAAAAGGAAAAGGTACAGGTAGGCAAAAAATAGCAAGTGTGGATTACATATTCAATAAACACAAAGTGGATTATTCAAATTATCTAACAACCAAAATTTGGAGAGCTTGAAAGGCATATTTGTATGAAATATCATAATACATTGTACTTCACAAACTGTATATTTGGATTGGTATTTGGAATTTTATGCACTATCACATTTATATATTAAGTCCTTCAGATTTACTTTTTTTTCCCCCATGCAAATAAGGCCAATCAACCAAACCATTTCATCCCCAGTTCAGGCTCAAATCAGCAGTCATAAACTCTTAAGCGTTAAGTTATGTTATTTTTGAGAGCTGTGACATGTCCTAGATTTCAAAAGTTGATGCTGCAGAGAACCAAACAAATGTCTGAATGAAAACCCATATATAGGACATAAACATTAAGGAAGAAAGGGGAGGGGCAGAGGCATGTGATTAGAATCAGATCTGGACTACTGCCACCTAGTGATCTGAGTCTACCATCTGCCCCTCACACTCACAGAAACATACTCATTAGAATAAATGTTTGCTGTGGCTTTTTTCCCCCTCACTAGCCTAGTAACAAATTGTTCCTGCAATATTTTAAGGCCACTCACCCATGTTTAAAACAATAATAATAAATAAGACGGACGGGTAAGATTAGGAAAGAGAGAAATGAGGGAAAACAACAGAGGAAACATCAATAGAAGGCAGACATACCAGAATGGTCTATAAATGAGATGGAGAGAAGTAATGAGCAGATCAAAAGCAGTGGAAATTAAAAAAAATAAAAGACAGATAATAAGAGAAAATGGAAATACTGGTACAAAGATAAGGCAGCATGAAGGTGAAAAAAAACTTTAAGCACGAAACAGAAAACAATAAAACCTTGCTATCTGTGAAATAGTAAAATCACCAAACATAAAAGGACAGAGGGAAAACACCAGTGGAGATAAAGAACAGCAGATTAAAGAAAGCAGATGAACTAGGAGATTAGTTTTAGAGTAGGGGGGTTGAGTTTTTTTAAATAATAAAATCAGAGTGCCATATTATTTTATTCTGGATAATCAAAGGAGTGTAAGGTTGGAATGTTTTTCTATTTAATATAATTGGGAGTATCCAGTATCCTAGATGTGCAAGTCATTTCTCTTCCCATTTTTTTCCTTCTGTGCAATATCAATGGTCTTTTTTAAAAATATATTTTTTTGCTTCCTTAAAATAGTTTTAATTACCTCTGCTCCCTTGAGATGATTTCCAAGTTGCACCTGGAATTATGTGGATGTAATGTGTCCCAAACTGAGTATTTGTTCAGGGAATTTCATTATTATACCATTCTTTGTAACCATATTGAGAAGCCACACCTTAGGGATACATATTCAGCTGATTATTGATATTCCAGTATCCTCATAATTCAAATCAGAGTCCCCCAAATATAAAACAATAACTAAAGCAGCAGCAACAATAATACCTAATATGTATCTGATTTCATGTTTTCGTTTTCAATTGAAGTATAGTTGATGCACAATATTACATGTTGCAGGTGTATAACCCAGTGATTCAACATTTTTATAGATTTTACTCCATAAAAAGTTATATAATATTGGCTATATTTCCTGTACTGTACATTATATCCTTGTAACTTACTTATTATACTGAGTAGTTTGTACCTCTTAATCTTAGTCAACCTATCTTGCCCCTCCCCTCTTTCCTTTCCCCACTGGTAACCACCAGTTTGTTTTCTGTAGCTCTAAGTCTATTTCTATTTTGTTATATTCATTCATTTGCTTTATTTTATAGATTATACATATAAGTTAAAACATACCATATTTGTGTTTCTCTGACTTATTTCACTAGGCATAATACCCTCCAGATTTATCTATGTTGTCCCAAGTGGCAAATTTTCATTTTTATGGCTAAGTAATATTCCATCACACACACACACACACACACACACACACACACTCCAGTATGTGTGTGTATGCCACTTCTTCTTTATACATTTCATGTTTTAAAAAGCACTTTAACAGACATAATCTTCTTTTATTCACTGAACAATGACTTTTGTAAGACAGGGCTGGTATTATCATCCCATTTGAGAGATAAGACATTTGAGCTCTGAAATGTGTATGAACTTCCTCAAGGCAATCAGCAAGTGAGTACATTGTCATCTGACTCTAGCCTTGGCAAATATCTTTTCACCAATAATCTTATTCTCTTTGAAAGAAGGAAGACCTACTTTCCCCTGTTCCAAAGTTTAACAATGGAGCAGTGAAAAGTCTGAAGACGGTATGGACAAAGCTTGGAAGTTGTTATTATTCCCCTTCTTAACGGGAATTCCTTTGGAAAGGGATTGTTTTCTTCTCCCTGAGTGACCTTATGCATTTAAAATTTTCTGGCCAGGCTGTAAAGGAATTTATTGAGAGGTCCTTACCTTAAAGGCTTTCCAGCTTATTCTATGGCTTCTTCTTCTTCCATTTCCAGATTCTCTTGTGTATTTCCATGCTGCAAGGATTACTTCCTTTGATGATATACATGAATTCACCTACAAATTAAAAAAACATCAAGACTATCAATCCTTTTGAATGTTTCATCTGTGCAAAGTACTGCACAGAGTCCTACTGGGTATAGAAAGATAAGTAGGATACTGCCTCTGCTCTCAAGAAGCTTTCCATTTATAAATATTATCAAGTATTGAAACTGTACTTTGGAAAGATATCCATTCATTTATCTATTCAATAAATTATCTCGTGTAAACTATGTATCAGATCCTATGTCTAGGCACTGAGGATACAAGGCAGACACCATCTTGCTCTCATGGGGCTTACAGTTTGGGGAAGTACGCCATGAATATTACTTTTGCTTCTACACTATGACAGCTGCCCATAATTGGCTATGGATAAGTCCAACTATTTCTCAGGCTTAACTTTCTTCTATTTAAGATCAGAACAGTCCTATAGCAGCTCTTTTGAGTGGTGTACATCTTTGTAAATTCTACATTTGAAATCTAGGACATTTACTTTTGGTTTTCAAAAAGGAGTATAGCTTGGCTTCTAACAATATGTTGTCAACCTGAACTGGGAAAAAACTGACCTAGTGCATGAAATTTATCTAAAACGGAAGGAAACATTGTAGTGATATAAATTGTAGGTAAATATCTGGACAGTTCAACGTGGTTTTCATAGACTCAATGGCTTTTAGAGCTGTAAAATTTAGTCTAGTGGTCAAACTGTTTAGATCAGAAAACTGTTGTGTAGATAGAAGGTAAGGGGAGAGGCAAAAAGAGACAAATTAGGAGGACTTGCCAGCAATCCAGGCAAGAGGAATTAATGGCCCACCTTGGCTGGCAGCTGTGAAATTGGGAAAGAAGGGATTAAAAACAAGAGATTATGGAGGTAAAATCTGCAGTAACTGCAATTGATTGGGAGAAACAAAAGAGAGGACATGAGACTACTCTGAGATTTTTGAGCCTGGTACCATTACTAGAAATATAGACCACGGAATGAGAAGTTATGTGAGAAGAAATTACAGGTAGATAGGAACTACATTGTCATGGGACCCAAAACTTAAAAATAATATAAATAATTCAACAGAATGTCCTGACTGAATCTAAGCAGGGATTGGGATTAAAGGGCCAGAGACCCTATTCTCTGCCCACTGAAAGTTCTTGGGTATGTGTTGATAAGTATGTGAGCTTTCTGGGGTTTTGGCTGAAGAGGAAGATGCTGATGAAAATGCACTTGGAAAAGAGAAATGGAGGAAACAGGGTTTTCTCCTCAGTCATGCTGCCTGGGCTACGTTGATTATTGATAGAAAGAGGCCAAGCTAAGACCATAAATAAAGGCAAATAGGAAGAGGAAAGAGAAAAAGAAGGGGAATCTTCATCACAGCAGAAATACTAATCAGCCCATGTGAGACTGACCCTGGGGATTCTCGGAAGTATTTGGGTGGGTAAAGGGGAGCTCTCTTTGGAGATGGAGCTCTACCACTAATGGACGGGGACAGGAACTAGGAAATATAAATTATTATTATTAATATGACTTTTTTGTATAATAGGTTGATGAGGCTTTGAGGTATCTGAGTTATAGATAACAAGAGCCTCTGAAAGTTAAACTATTAAATCAACACAGAATGTATCAGAAAAGAGATATAAAAAATGGATTCCCTAACCAATTGGACTGAGATTTAACTTTATATTTCTAAAGAAACAGGTTAATTTAAAAAGAGATTCATCACCCATGGAAGCCTAGAGGGGGTTACTGATAACTTCCAATTATTGAGTGCTTACTCAGTGTGAGAAATTGTGCTAAATATTTTATATAATTATTTTATTAAACCTTGTAACAGTCCTCAAAGGTAGATTATAATATCTCTTTTTTTTCAGACTCAAAATTTCTTACTCTTAAGGGCTATGCAAGACAGAAGAAGTATAAGTCAATATATTTCAAGTATTAGGGTTCCATCATCAAAATTATCCTTCTTATGAAGATGGATATGTTAGCATATTTGGGCCTGAATACACTATGTATTGAATCATCTGACTGTGCCCCCTCGTTCTATTCTGTGGTCATCAAGCAACTTTCTGAATATCATTTGGCTTCTCATGTAGGTCTCCTAGCCCTTGACTGGCTGAACACAACTCTTCCATATACTATGGTGTTTATACCTGTCTCTGAAAATTATTTGGTGTTATGGATATGGTGAATGCAGGAGTTGATTCCACCTGGGAGCACAAACCTATTCTTAGTCTGTTTAAAAAATCACTGAGGACCAAGGTAATGTCACCTCATGAGGACTTTGTAAACCAAATGATATTTTTATTCATTCATTTGCTTGTCCATTTGTTATTCTGAGTGACTACTATGTGACAGATACTCTGTGAGTCACTGGAGATACAGTGCAATGATAAGATAGGTATCTTTCTTGTCCTCAAGACCTAGTATGCTAGTAGGAAGCACAAACATCAAACAAATCACTGTACAACTAAAACAAGTAAAAGTTTTACAATTGTTGTAAGCCTTATAAAGAATTTCAGGGTATAATGAATGTGTGTAATGAATGACCTTACCTGATGAAATTTCTTTGAACTGTTTTCTTAGACTTTACTAGATTTTTTGGAGAGGTTGAGTTTTTTGGGTTTTTTTTTTAAAGTATTTTTTAAAAAACATTTTTGTTGGGGGGGGTAATTAGGCTTATTTATTTATTTTTAGAGGAGGTACTGGGGATTGAACCCAGGAACTCATGCATGCTAATGTGCCCTACCACTTGAGCTATACCCTTCCCTGTGATGTTGAGTTTTTAATTGGTAGGATAGTAAATTTAAAATTATCAGCAAGTGGTCTAAAATATGTTCCTGGAAGTTGGGAGAGAGAGAGAGAGCTAGAAAATAGTGTTGGTAGTTAAAATGGTGAGAGTGGATAAAAGCAGATGCAAAGAGGAAAAGACAGAGCCCTTGGACACTTATACTTAGAGGTAAGAAGAAACTGAGGAATTGAGAAGAGTAAAAAAGTTAGAAAAGCAATCAGAAAGGAAGGAATGTAAGCATAGTTTAATATCACAATATTCAAGGGTAGGATATGGTTTTAAAAAGGCAGGAAAAACTATCAGGAACAAAAGCTATGGGCAAGTGAAACAGATTGAGGGCAGGAATTAAAGGTTATGGCAGCGAATATAAATGAGCCATAATATATCATTCTGTCCTTCTTTTTCATACATGAAAGGATTCCTGATTCTTAGCTGGATACAGTGTTGGCCGGTTAAAGGATTAAACATATCCTCACCCTTTTGGCATCTCAGTGTGATCACGTGACTAGATCTGACCAATGAGAT
Source organism: Camelus ferus (assembly GCF_009834535.1). Taxonomy (NCBI): domain Eukaryota; kingdom Metazoa; phylum Chordata; class Mammalia; order Artiodactyla; family Camelidae; genus Camelus; species Camelus ferus. Next base: position 49,512,393 of record NC_045707.1, on the reverse strand, counting down.
GAGAAGTGTTGCATAGAACCTCAGGTAAGTATCCTTAAAATAGAGATGGCATTTCTTTCTTATTCTCTTCATTTACCTATTTGCTTGGGATGTTGGTGTGATGCTTGGAGATACAGCAATTGTGTTGAGCCCTAGAAGCTGGGAGCCACATCTGAGGTGGCCACATCTTAGGTGTCATAGGGAGCTTGAAGGGATCCTACATCTTTTCCCTATTTTCTCCATCTTAAATGAAGGAGTTAGCTTTGGATAGAAGTGAGGGCATGTATAGAATCTTTAAGATTCAAGTAATGATGAAATATTGTAGAAGACAACTGTTCCTCCATTTTTCTGACCAAATAATGATGACATTTTCTGTTTTCCTTGATTTTACGAAAGATAATAGAGATCATTTAAAAATAGCTTTAGTCTTGCTCTGCAGTTTATTATTTAGTTTTTGAAAGTAAGGGTTCTACTTTTCTCATTTCTTTATTTCTCCATGGTGTCTAGCAGAGGTCACATCAGATGGTATAAACTCATGTCTATTCCACATGACCATGACTCCTGGGTCATAGCTGAACCGACTGGGGTGAGGGGTGGGGAAACCTGACTCAAGTTGGTGCAATCATATTGGCTCTTTCAGGATCTTGGAACTGGGATTCAGACATGCCTGTTACTTGAATGAGTGTACTGGGGAGGTATAGGGCAACAACTGTCTTGTATATATGTAGACAAACAAAGACAACAGATCTGGGGAGAGAAAGTGATAAACCAGCCACGCAGAAGAAAGAACATGTGTTCCTTGGGATAGAGAGGGGGACAGAGATAGAGATAGATTGAGAATGAAGGAGGGAGGGAGAGAGAATAAGGATGGGAAACTGGCAAAATAACTGCTTTGCTTTATGATAGCTTTTTGATCTGCCCCCTCCAGGCCCTGAGAGCTTCCTGCACTTCCAGACGCCCTCACTCAAGATATTCTGAAGAGTATCTGTAACCTGCACAACAAAAAAGATCTTTATCCAAGATAATTATCCCCTGCCATTCCACAGAGATCTTCCAAGGGAAAACAATAAGTCCACTTAACCCAATGGTCTGATTTCTGTTTTGTTACAGTTGCTAGTGGTCCAGAGGCATGTTTTGAAGATTCTACGGGAGACACAGAGATACAGGACTATGTAGACAGTTGGAAACTGTCTGGCACCTGGGGCTGGAGTTAGCAGTGATGATAGAACTGGTGAGAGTGGACAAGATGGTCGATTACTAATTTTTCCAAGCTCAAACACAAACAGTCAAAGCATTCTGAAAAGAAAAAAAAAATTAGGCGCATTCCTAAATTTAAAATAATTATAATCTAGGCAGAGAAGTGAAATACATACATGTACATTTAGGTTAAAAGACAGAGCAATAACAGAAGAGCTAAGTGAGTGCTATAGATTAAAGCATTATAAGATTCAAAGGAGACAGCTATTAGTGCTGGGCTGTTGTTTTCAGGTAGTAGAGAGGTCAGGTTGATTTAGGCTGGGGAGAACAAGCTGGCATTCATAATGGAAAGTGCAACCAACTTGAGGTCAGCTTTTCCACTGAGTAGTTACATGATCATGAGAAGTCACTTTACATTTCCACCTCCACTGCAATTTCCTCCTCTGTAAATAAAGGCTTTGTGTTGGATTCATTAATTCATTCAGAACACCCCATTTTTAAGTGTCTACTATAATGCACAGAGCTAGGAATATTAAATAAATAAACACAGTCTTTATTCTCAAGAAACTTATAGTTTAGGAGGGGAGATTTAAGTGCAAATAAATAAGTCCTCTGAAAAGATAATCACTATGATGTAGTTATGAACAAAGAACTGTGGGAGGTACCTAAGCTACCTACAGGTAAGGAAACACTCCACTGACACCAGTTTTGGATGAGTGGGAGTTGTTAGATGAATCAGATAATGATGGAACCCTCCAGACAGGGAAGAATTGCCTAGATCTTTGCTAATGTCTCTGGTAGCATTAATATTTTATATTTCTTTGCCTCTGCCTTGTTGGGGAGAGTAAGAGGTGGGTGAACAAAAGTCGGGTGGGAGGATGGATATGAATTAATGAAGAGAAGATGGAACGAAGTAATTTCCTGGACTTCTTCAAACTCCTAATATATATTCAAAGCGAATTCCATGAAGAAGAACACATGAGAAAGCAGGTAAGTAAAACCTTTGCCTCCTCTCAACTTCTGTCATACACAAGGTCTTAGAGATGCAAAAGTGGTGTGATAGAATTCATGTTCCTTGTAGACATTTATTATGCTCATCCAGAGGCAGTATGTGTACTGTTTCAGAACTTGAGCTTTAAAGACAGAGCACTCAAGTTCACATCCCAACTTTCCCACTTATTAGTTGTGAGAACCTAAAGAAGTTCAGCTCTTTTGGGCCTTAAGTTTTCTTAACTGTAAAATGGAAATAATAACAATAGCTACTTCCTGTTGTGAGAATTAAACAGGTTAAACATAGAAAGGGCTTAGAACTAGCCCAGCACACAAAAGCATCAAAGTATTTGCTATTATTAGTTGCTATTCCACAGTGTCCACCACTGAAGATGAGGGGAGGCATTGGTGACATGCCTCCTTGGTGAGGAACCTGATGATGTTTCCCTGTCTATGGCCTTCAATGAAGATGGCTTACAATCCATTTATTTAGTTGTGATACAAAGTGTGTTAAATGAGGCCCTATTCTAGGCACTGTGGGTCATATAAAGGGAAAAATAAGCCATGCAGTACCATAATTCTAAAATAGGGCTGTATGAGTTATATATCAAGTGAGTTCAGAGGAGGCAGATGTTACTGTTGCCTGGGACATCCAGGGAAGATTTCCTGGGTGGCATCGGAAGTGTGCAATGACAGACATCACTTCCGAGATGGGAGTTAGCACTTGCCTCAGCTGGTTTTCTGCACTCTTTTTGCATTCACAAGCCTTTCTTCCTTCCCCTCTGTGCTTTTTAGAGCAAAATCTGAGCCAACCGACCCAGGATGCTGGAGGAGAGTCAAGGCTGGGAAAGTACCGTGGACTGTGTTAGCAATCAAAAGAAAAGATATTTTTAAACAAAAGCAGTTTTCTAAGCTTCCATGAAAAGAAACAAAAGGCTTTTCTAAAATGAATCCTGGTTAGAAACTGTTCTTCTTGTTCTGTGACTTTTATGTCACTGGGACAACAAGTCGGCACTTAGAAATGGTTATTTTCCTGTCTACATCCCCCATGTAGATACTTTTCTCGAGCATGACATAGAGCGTTGGTGTTCAGTCCCATGCTCTGCTCCCCCTCCAATGGCAGTGACTTGCAAAAACAATAAAGGTATCTTTGCTCGGTCTTGCTCTCTCTTGATACTGCAGGCACAACCTGTGTGGGGAAACAATCTCCTGGATCATACTGAAGGTTCGCACAGATGGAGCATCAGTGGAAGGAGTTGCCAACTACTTCCCTGCCAACTTGTTAGTGCTGGAGACATTATGCTCTTGTTTTGCCAGTTTAACAGAGGATCAGTCGTAAAGATTCTCTGTAGGCTTAGCAACATAATTATTATCTATGGTCTCTGCATTAACTGTGAGAAAACATCATGGTCTGAATCTGCCTAGTTTCAAATGCCAAATGGTGCCCACATTCAGCCCACAACTGAACCTGGAAACTCAATGCACCCTTAGCATCACTACTGCTGTCACCATTGCGGTATTAAACATACTTTTGCCCAAGTCATGATGTTTAACCCTTGCTGGACTGCTTCTGTGTGTAAGCTTTGTTGCCTCCGTTTCCTGGGCCCTTTCTCACACCAGTGTCCTTGCAATTCAAAACTATTAAAAAGGTAAAAATCTATGTCACACTGAGGTTTGATACTTGGTCCAGAAGTGCCAAGCCCCTGCAGATTTGGAAAACAAACTCCTTAACAGATGGGCCACATAAAGTTTACAACATGTGCAGTGTGGGAGGTAGTATGGCTCTGGGCTGAGAAACAGAAGACTGGAAATTTGGGAGCTCAGAGTTTTTGAATTTGCTTTTGTTTTTTGCTTGTAGGCAGATCACATAAGCTTATAGTTTTCATTTCTCTCACATGACCTGATATCTTAATCTTTTAAGTGAGTGAATAATAAAAAAGGCATTTTTTTCCCTACTATGACATAGCAGCAAAATGTTTATTGCTACCACTAGGATTATGTGCAACTAATATCAAATTGTTAATAAAATGTGGCTGCAGGATCTAGAAAAACCCACCATGTAATTTTAGCTCTGAGGTATAATTCTCTTTCAGTGAGTTACTGTCAGTGAGGAAAAGGATGTTGCCAGCCTTCGACAAATCATTGGCAAATGATTGGATTGTGATTTCTGCAACTGAATTTCCAATGTGCCTCTTACCTAAGAGATGGCAGACAATTTTTAGAACCAAGTTTTTATGATATGAATTTGATAACAGTCTAATAACAAAGGTTCTCAAACATGGATGATCATCAGTTTTGTTCAGGGGAACTATTCAAAAATATGAATGTCTAAGACTACCATATGCCTGTTGATAGGGAATTTCTGGAAGGAGAGTGAAGAAATCTATATTTTGAAAAAGTTTCCTAAATGATTCCAGTGACCAGTCATACCTTGGATCTGTCACAATGCATAAAAGTAAATTTAAAAAGTTTTGACTAAACTGAGGTTGACTGAAATTCCAAAACCAAGAAAGAAACACAGGAGTTGTCATTTAAGAGGACAGGGGATTGGCTTAGGAGAAGATGGAAGACAGAGACAATATTGCCAAGAAGAGGAATCCACGGCTCAGCCACAGGGGAGCAGAAAGCAAGCCATTGAGAGTAATCGTCCCAAAGGTGAGGGCAGAAAGAGAAATTAGCAGCGTAAGTAGAGGAAGATCTCTTCAGAGAGTTTAAATATATGTGCTGCCTCTCTCACAGAACTTTTTACATTTTGTTACCATTTTTGCAATGTCTCCTCTTTCTAATCCATTTTCCAATCTTAATTTACAATGCTCCTTTTTTATTAAAGCAGCTAAATAATTTTATTTATTTTTTACTGAAGTATAGCCAGTTTACAATGTTGTGTCAATTTCTGGTGTACAGCATGTTTCCATCATCCATATACATACATATATTCCTTTTCATGTTCTTTTTCATTATAGATTACTACAAGACATTAAATATAGTTCCCTGTGCTATATAATAGAAATTTGTTATTTATCTATTTTATATGTATTAGTTAGTATTTGCAAATCCGAACTCCCAATTTATCCCTGCACAATCCCCTTCCCTCCCCACCCCTACCCCATGCCACCAGTAACCAGAAGTTTGTTTTCTATGTCTGTGAGTCTGTTTCTGTTTTGTAAATAAGTTCATTTGTCTTTTTTTTTTTTTTTTAAGATTCCACATACAAGTGATATTGTATGGTATTTTTATTTCTCTTTCTGGCTTACTTTACTTAATATGATGATCTCCAGGTCTATCCATATTGCTGCAAATGGCATTATTTCATTCAATGGCATTATTTCATTCAATGGCATTATTTCATTCTTTTTATGGCTGAGTAGCATTCCATTGTATAAATATACCACAGCTTCTTTACCCAATCATCTGTCAATGGACATTTAGGTTGTTTCCATGTCTTGGCTCCTGTATATAGTGTTGCTATGAACACTGGGGTGCACGTACCTCTTTGAATTGGCGTTTACTCCAGATATATGCCCAGGAGTGGGATTGCTGGATCACGTGGTAAGTTTATTTTTAGTTTTTTAAGGACTCACTTTTAAGAGTTCAAATTTGAATCATGATCCTGCCCTGTTCAAAGCCCTCCATTAGCACACTTCCATTTCTTATAGGATCAAACACCAAGCATTGTCCTGTATAAGGTGACTTTGGCACATCTCTCCAGCCAGTCTGCTCTTTTCATCTGATTGCTGATTACTTTGTAGTCATGCGGACTTTCTGCCATTCTTGAGACACATAAAAGTACTTCTCACCTTGGGGACATCACACATATTGTACTTTTCCTGGCATAATATCCCCCTTCCTCCCACCACCACTATTCACCTGGCAAATTTCACTCCTTATATCTCTGATGACAGATTACTCACTCAGGGAGGAATCCTCTGACCATTCAGTTTAAATTAGTTCCCCTCTTTATACCAACATGATATCCTATATTTTCTTGATAGCACTAATCACAGTCTATAACTGTATATTTACTTCCTTGATGACTTAATTCTACAATAGAGAGATTCATATGGGCAGTATGTTTTGTTCATCGCTATGCATATTGTGTCTACTACGGTGCCTACAACATATTATGTGCTCAATAAATAATTGTTGAAGTAAAAAATGAGTGCATAATACATGTTCAGAGACCCAACAAATTAAGTCAAAGAAAGAAAGATGGTTTTCTTCAAGCCTTTTAGTGTACCATATACACTATGCCACTGTTGGTCTAAGTGATATAGGGGACAGAAAGATGAACCACATGGTTGAAAAAAATAGATATGTAAGCAAAAGTGTATAGTAATTGGCAGAATGAAGTGAGTTGTATGATGGAGGCACAACATCCAGGAAGAGTATTGGTTCATTGATCTGAGCAAGACTGGCCAATGAGGTGCATTTAAACTGGGTCTGAAAGCTATATAAGATTTCAGTAGTAGAATGTGGTAAACATCGAAGTTCCTGATTTAGATCATAGCCTCCTGTTAAATTGCCTTCCTCTTTTTTCTGTTAGGTGAGATACTTATTAGGAGAAAACACAACAAATTAGGTCTCTGCTTCAGCCCACCAGCCACAGTTGATTGGATTTCAAATGATATTCAGACCCAAGATGGTCAACCAATTTCTCTCTCCCTGAGATTTGTAGTTGAGACTTTACGCTTCCTGGCAGTTAGTGGCAGGTGTTGGACCTGCTAGGACACATTAACTCAGAGCTTAAGATGACTATATTACTATTTTGCCTTGTTCATAAAAAGGCAGGAAAGACTGGTTTAGGTGTAAAGAGAAGAGTGAAGAATACATAAGAGGCAGAGATTGAAAGGAAAGGAACGGAAACGAGAGAGAAAGAGAAGGGGAGAGAGAGGAAAGGAACGGAAACGAGAGAGAAAGAGAAGGGGAGAGAGAAAGAGCTGCTATCTGCTATGCTGCTTTATGATTTTCCAGATTCCGTTTTCAATGTTTTGCAAGGCCCTACTTTATCTCCTTTAATTAAGAATTAATGTATCTCTATTATTCCAACTATAGAGAGCCTTAATGAAGATAGATGAAAAGGTGGGGAAGGAAATTACAAACAGAGGAATAAGTGATGAGCCAATCTGTAGAAGAGAGCATAGCATATGTGGAGACATGATCTCCATGTTTTCTTATTTATCTATCCCATTTTTGTATACAGAGAAGACAAATAAGTTACTGATAGAAATCTGGTGACTGATCACATATGGAAAAATAAAAATTTAAATACAAAATAATATGTCAATTATCTTTCATAGCAGGAATTAGTATGAAAGGGTGGAGAAAGCACTAAAATCAAAGTCATACACAACAGTTGGGTTGTAGTCTTTGCTTTGCCACTGACAACTGACATAATGCTTCATAAGTTACTTGATCTCTCCAGGTCCAAAAGCATGTGGGATCTATGGTCCCATCCAACTCAAAAGAAGTAATGGATAGCAATCAAAACCATTTTAACTTTCTGGAAATTTCTGCTTTCTCTACTTTCTTTTATACTCTGAAGTTGAGTGTTTGCTCTGATTTCAGGTCTTATTTTAGGGGCTGTGACACCAAGATGCATGTCATGGTTCCTACACTTGAAGTTATCACAGAAATAAATAAATGGTATAAGAGTCATAGAAATAAATGGTGATACAGAAAGATGATTTTAAATGCAATGAACAATATTCCAAAGAATTGTTTAACTTTGCTTGGGATCAGGATGTGATGGTGGGAAAAGGTTTTAGAGAGGAGGCAACATTTCCACTGGACCATAAAACAGGGCTTTCCATGCTGAGGAAAAGGTATGGCCATGTGCCAGTTATAAAGTTATGCCTCGTGGATCCAAACTCACCTTTCCTTTATTGCCTACAACAATGGAGATGGGTGCTTTAATTTTTTTTTTTTTTTTTTTTTTTTTTTTTTTTTTTTTTGCTAAGGTTTAGGATGCTAAGATTTATCAGTAGTAGGTGCTGGGGAGAAATTGGAACCATTCACTGCAAGAGAAAAGGGGTCTGGTTTCCTCATTCCAGGGTGCTTGCTGAACAGGTGTTCTTGTGGCCTTTCCAACCTTTAGCTTCTTTCTGCAGTGCACAGCAGCCAGCAGCTGCCCCAGCCGCCCCTATGGGTCATTTCAAAGCAAAGTGCCTCTGATGAATAGTTTCCCTGGTACGTTCCAGAGAGTGAATTTCCACCGAATTCCTCCAGCGTTGCACTCCAGTGACCTCTCTGCCTTCAGTGAACCACAGCCATGCCTTCTCCAACAAGGTCTAGATCTCAGCCGTGGGAGGAGGTGGTGCTGCTTGTCTGCTCTATCTCAGTCCTGAAGGGGACGACTCTTTTTACAGCTACTATTCCTATGTTATTTTAAATTCACTTTCCTTCTTTCTAGCCAATCCTCTGTCACTGAAATCCCCGTTATAGTTAATAATTCTTTATGTTAAACTTTCCTTGTTCAAATTTCTCTTTCTTTACACAAAGCAGAAGGAGAGACTTCAGAACATGCAGTACCTTCAGGAAAGGGTGAACAGAGCAGCCCTGGTGAAGTGCATTTGGTAGGTAGAAAAGCAGGATCCGCTCCTGGGTGGGCAGCCTGGGGCTGAAGAATGAAGCAGTGTGAATGCCGTGGTAAGGAGTTTAAGCTAGGACAGGTCAGCTTCTGTGTTTAGAAGAAGTAACTGAAAGCAGCATAGAGGATGAAATGTTGTATAGAGCAAAGATTGGAGGCAAGGTGATCATTTTGGGGGTGGAGGTATTATTACAATCCAGAAAGCACGAGAAGTGCCTGAATTAAAGCCCCGACAGTGGCAGACAGAGAAAGAGGGAAGCACCCAAAGTGGGTAGAATTGACAAAACCTGATGACCACTGTGACAGGGAGATAGAAGATAATTGTTTCTTGCTGACTTTCCAGATTTGAGGCTTCCTGTTTGGATGACTGAAGGGACGCTCATTCCATAACTGAGTTAGTGAGTTAATAGGACCAACAGGTTTGGGAGAACATGAAAGAAATACCTTTTGGTTTGTTTGTTCAGGGGTATGTTACTGTTAAAGACTGCTATATTTGAGACAAGAACAAAACAGTGGGTATTACGCTGTCTTCTTCAAAAATACTGAACAATAATGTCTTTGTTCAGCTAAGCTGAGCAGTTATTATCCAATTTCTAGAAGTTTAAAAGATTTAAGTAACATTTCTGCCCCTGAGGTATGCTCCTTGAACATATTTCCCCATGCATTCTCTGTTTTGGATTCCTTCTTGCAACATCTTGCAGATGACAAACCCCGTAAATACAGAAGGCAGTGAATATTTTACTATTTTTAAACATTTATATTTTAGTAGTGCAGATTAAAGATGAGAGGCCCAATGAATAAAGGATCGGGACTAATACCCCTCCGGTTAAATACTCAGCTTTCAGATTTTTGTCTCCCATTACTTCAATAAGCAGTTCTCTGGGTGTGTTAATTCTGCTAGATGTCTGCAATTCCAGAAAAGTGTGTTCATTCCCTAAGTACTTCGTCTGGTAATGAATGGAAACATGCAGCCTTCAAGGGATCGAAGACCCAGAGTAATGCACTCAGAAAGAATAATGTGTGTGCACAGAGCGCGACAGAGAACGCCAGAATGCGGCATTCGCCGGAGCTGACAAATCCGCTTGTGCTGCCAGGGTGCTGGATGTGGCCCCTTCCCTGAGCTGGGCAGCTGACAGGCAAGCAAAGAAGCCTTTAAGACTGGTTTAGGATATTAGCATCAGGCAGTTATGGAATTGCAAGGCAGCAGCTGTCTGCAGAACATACCAACATGGGGTGCGTGGAACTTCATTAGAATGCCGTCTTCTGTTATAACTCAGGAATTTATAAGTAAGCATGTGGCTTGTGGTATATTAATTTGAGAAAAGTAACCAGTAATAAGCTTTATGAGAATGGCTTAACCATGCTCTCCTTCTTTCTCCTCTATTATTTATTTAACTGCTTAATTGCTTAACTCTTTAATTCTTACAAAAAGCATACATGCACAAGCACACGCACGCACAGACAACCAAATTGGGGGAAAAAAAACAACTTTAAAGTGGTTCTTATCTAAGACAGGAAACAGTTCACTCTCCTGTAATTGGGTGAGCACAATCGTGATATGTACTATTTTCTCTCTGCAAAACAGAATGAAAACAAATGATTTATACTGTGTTTGAGTACGTTGTTTCTTAAGATGGGAGTAGTGTGTATTACCAGTTTATTACTCTTCTGTTCAATGCTGTGTGTGCAATCAGTTCTGCCTGTGTGTCTGTATGTGTGCATGTGTATGATAAAAATTGGGTTCCGTAAAATTTTCTAGTGGCCAAATAAAAATATTTGAAGACTTAAAAAAAAAAGTGCATAGAGTGGTTTGAGTTAAGCTTTGCTTTTGCCACTCCTCTCCCTTCAGACTTGAATTGATGTATGCCACACCTAGAATTCCAGTGAAAGGAATTTGAGCAAGAATTCAGAGGGCCCATCTAATGTGGGTTGTCAGTTCGCTGAGAACTATTTCATTGTTTTATTCTGACAGTTTTGATTTTTCTACTTATCATGATACCAAACCATTTTTGTTATTTCTTCAAACGCTTCTTTTAGAGGACATTCGTGTGTTGGATCGAGGGTCCCTGAAATCTTTGCCCCATCCCAATATGCCTCAGTTTCTTTGCGGGTAACTATTCCACCTCCAATTCTGATAGCTTTTATATGATGGTAAATCCAGACACAACCTACTCCGTCCCCTTGGAAATATGAAGGCCAAGATTTTTTCTCTAATCCCTTGAGATAGGCCATGGTGGGGAAATGACTTTTAACCTTGCCCACTGGAAGCTTTCTTTCTCCAGGATTATGAATTCAGGGCAAGTGACGCAGGGACACAAAAAGTGTTTGATATGTACTCATCTCGGTGGCAATGTACAGGTTAGATGATTCTTGCTATGAGGTGTTTTATGTGTTTCCTGCTGCATCATCTCTCAGAGCTGCCCAGGTCCCACCTATTCCTAAGTCTGACCTTCTTAGAATTGTCACATATTTATATAGTCTAAAACAACATGTGTACAGTTATCTGTTGCTCCATAACAAACGACCCTAAAACTCAGCAGCTTAAAACAGCAACCCTTTATCATCTCTGTGTCAGAGGGTCAGAAATCGGGGCAAGCCCTGTCTTCCAGGGCTGCTATAACAAAACACTGGGTGACTTAAAATAGCAGAAAGTTATTCTCTCACAGTTCTGGAGGCTAGAAGTCCAAGATCAAGGTGTTGGCAGCTCCATGCTTTCTCTAAAACCTACAGAGGACTTCTTCCTTCCTTCCTCCTGGCTTCTGGTGGCTTGCTGGCAATCTCTGGTGCTCCTTGGCTCGCAGCTGCACAATGCCAGTCTCTGCCTTCACCACCACATGGTGTTCTCCCTGTGTCTCTGCTTTCACATGACCATCTTTTTATAAGGACACCAGTCATATTAGACTAGGGGCTCAGTTTACTTCAGCATGACCTCATCTTAACTAATTATATCTGCAATGACCTTCGTTCCAAAAGAAGCCACATTTTTAGATACTGAGGATTAGGATTTCAGGTTTTTTGCAGGAAAAAACAATGTGATCTGTAACAGCAAGCATGTGAGAAAATTTGAGAGAGCACCCAAGACAGAAGCCATAGTTTTTACTTAACATAGGCTCAGGACTGAAATCCTGCTGAGACAGGAAGGGGGCAGGCCACAGCCATTCAAGGAATGCTACAGCAATTAACATCAAAATGGTGAATGTTTCAACCCCCAGTAGGCCTTGAGGGTCAAGATGGTGGGAGATTTAACTTCTAGTAGAACTTGAGCTTCATTGTATGCTTATTGTAATATATTAGCATGGTGAATAACATGCCTACAGGCTCCATGACAGTCTCAATGCTAGCCACAAAAAGGCAGAGTGGGAAATGGCCAGCTTCCTGGGAATCCCAGCCCCTTCCCCAGGCTAGTTAGACTGGTCCTTCCACTTATTTGCACATGAAGCTACCAAAGCCCATAAGAATGGGCAACACTGCCCCTCACGGCCTCTCTCTCTCCCTTCTTCAGAGACGGCCCACACTTCGTCTATGGAGTGTTGTCGACTGAAATAATCGCACAGCCTAAAAGTTAAAAGTTATGTTTTATTTGGAGGGAGGACTCGAGCCGGGATGACAGCCTCTCAGATCGCTCTGAGGGACTGCTCCAAAGAGGTAGGGGAGGAGCTAGAATACATAGGAGCTTTACAACAAAGACCAGGTAGTTGGAACAATAAAAGATTACTTGTTATCTAAAGAAAAACAGGCATCTCAAGTTAAAGAATTTAGTGCTTTTCTATGTATGGGAGGAAGCAAACATTTGGGCTCATTGAATTCATTCCTTTGACAAGCACCTAGCTATCTAGGGCCAGTATCCTGTCCTTTCTTACTCTGCGTCCGCTCAGAGGGCACCATTGTGAGTGGCTGCAGAGGCTGAGCTGCAGGCCCGTCCCCACTGGGGGGTGGCGGCAGCCGCTGATGACTTGGTTTCAGCATTCTTTGTTTACTGATATGTTTGCAGTATTTTCACTCACATTGCAGTATTTTCGTTCACAGTGTGTACCTATTTTTACTCTAATCTGAGCACTCAAACCCCACACCTCGTGGCCTTTCTCTTGCCTTTTGATATATCTCTCTAAATAGATCTACCTTTACTCAACTGTGGCTCGCTCTTGAATTCTTTCCTGCGTGAAGCCAAGGACCCACATTTGGCGGGGCACGTCCCGGGGTCTCAACCGAAGCCTGGGACACAGCCCTCCTCATGCCCCACATCTGTTTTTCCTCCATAACTGCCACTTCAACTGCATTCTATTCACTAGACGCAGATCAGTAAATTCAGCCTATGCCCAGGGGAGATTACAGGGGCGTGACACCAGGAGGCCAAGCTTACTGGAAGCTATCTCAGAACCTGGCAACATATATTTTGGTTTTAATTGCTTTCAGGTTTTATAAAAATGACATTTTACTGTATATATCTTTTGGGACTTGAGTTTTTACTCACTCATTATTGTGTTTCTATGATTCATCCATGTTTTATGTGTAATTATAAATAAATTGTATTTATAATAAATTATTGTTTATTTATCCAGTCAGTTCTCTACTTACGGACATTTGGATTGTTTTCAATATTCCAAAAATCTTTGTTCTTAACATTCTTAACATTAATATAATCACTTATTAACTACATATAAAACTGTATCAAAACCAATGAAGTGAAATTTCTTTATAGTTCTATTTGTTCATAGAATTGATTCTATCAATGATCTGCAATCAAAATACTGTGTTCCCAAGTCATAAAATAATTATTATCTCTGTGTGTAGTTATGACATTGACTTGATAGATGGTTAAGTTCATTTATCTCCATTTGTTTTTAGTTTTCAGGGTTTGCTTTTTTCCTTTGTTGTTCATATTATTTTTGGAAGGTGCCAGCATTTTTAAAATTTCAAAACAGAATTATATAGTGAGGTATATTAAGAGATGTCTTCATTACTCTTCTTACCATTTATTCCCTCTCGTCCTTAGAGGTAATTTTCAGTTTTGAGTTTTTCTAGTAGGAAATCCCTTTGCAAATATAAACAACACAAGCACGTCCATGCAGAAAATTGTATTTCCTCACCTTATTTTAAAAAACGTAGCATACTATATACACGGTTCTGCATCTGGCTTTTTGCTTTTTTCACTTAATGATACACCTTGAAGATCACGTCTTATCAGGGAATAAAGAACAATCTCATTACTTTTTACTGTATTATAGAATATCATTGTGCGGATGTACTGTAGTTTATTGAGCCAGCTCTCCGTTGATGGACATTTAGATTGTTTTCAATAGTCTGCTATTACAAATAATGCCGCAATCAATAAATGTATGTAAAAAGCTTTTTCTTTCTTTCTTTCTTTGTATTTTTGGTCAAGATTGTTGGATAAAAGTACAATCAAATACTAACAACTATGTAAGTTAATATTAAAAAATTCTCCTTCACAAGTGTTTAATCATTTTATATTTTAAGCAGAAGTAGATGCCAGTGACTTTTCTCATGGTCAACCCAGAGGTTGTTAAACTTGGATTTTGGCCAATCTGATGGTGACAAATGGGAACTTAGACACAGTTTAATTTGTATTTTTCTGTTATAAATTGACCATCCTTTCAGATATTCAAGAATCATTTTCATTTTTTTCTTCTTTGAACTTTCTGTCCATATTGTTCCTCCATATTTATATTAGGTTATTTATTTCTTTATTCTTCATTTTTAGGAGCTTTTAAAATGGATCATTAGTGTTTTGTTTGTGACACAAGTTACAGATATCTTTTCCTTAATTAATTATTTTGTTTTTGCTTCGTTTATGCTGTTTTTCCCCTTGAAGGAAAATAACAATAAATTGTAGAACTTTAATTAATCTTTTTTTGCTTCTGGGTTTGAATTAAACTTAAGAAGATTTTTTTCTATTTTGGATTATAGAAGAAATTGTTCATCTTTTTCTTTAGGAACTTTAATGTTTTCTTTTTCTTTTTTCCTCAACTTTTATAACTCTAATCCATTTGAAACTAATTTTAGTATTTGGAGTAAACTATAGATTGAAATTTTTCTCCCCCCTTCCAAATACTATCTGGTCGATTAAATTTTTAACATCATTACATTCCTCTCCCTGAGAGATCAGAGTATACACACACTCACACACACATCTCTTCTTATAAGGCATTAATCTCATTAGACCAAGACCCCACCCTCATGACCTCATCTAACCCTACTGAACCTCTGAAAATACGTGTGTATGTATGTGTAAATATGTACACAATATGTCTATCTTTTAGTAGTTATGTTGAAATGTTACCATGCATTTTAAAAATAACAAATTATATTAGAGTAAAACTCATATAAAGAAAATTGCACAAGTCATAAGATTATAGAAGTTTTCAAATTTCTCCAAATCACTTCCAACAATTAGTATTGTCCCTCTTTTAATTTTTCACCATTTCTGTGGAGTTTAATAGCATCTCTTTGTAATTTTAATGTATATTTCTTGATGCCAAGAGAGATGGAGTAACTTTTCTTGGGCTTACTGTTCTTTTGGAAAGTGCTATTGTGTCTTTTGGGACAGTCTCTGCCTTCCTGATTTGTAGGCTTTTTCCTCTTTTAAAAATATACTTTGAGTATTAATTTCTATTGGTTACATGTATTGCAAATATTTTCTCACACACTCTGTTGTCCATGTTTTTATCCAGTAGTGTCTTTTGATAAGCCTTTGATAAATTTTCTAATTATAATCAAATCAAATTTGCCAGTCTTATTTATGGTGAGTGCTTCTTGGGTTCTGCGTAAGGCATGTTTGTCTGCCCCAAAGTAGTACAGATATTACACCTTCACGTGAATAAAAACAGAAAGGTTTCACTACCAATTACTTGTCCTAAAAGAATTTTAAAGAATATAAATTCAGAAAGAAGAGTGGTATATTTATACCATGGAATACTACTCAGCCATAAAAAATAACAAAATAATGCCATCTGCAGCAACATGGATGGATCTGGAGAATGTCATTCTAAGTGAACTAAGACAGAAAGAGAAAGAAAAATATCATATGACATCACTCATATGTGGATCCAAAAAAAAAAAGACAAACAAACTTACTTACAAAACAGAAACAGACTCACAGACATAGAAAATGAACTTCTGGTTACCAGAGTGGGAAGTGGGTAGGAAGGGATAAATTGGGAGTTCAAGATTTGCAGATGCTAACTAATATATATATATAATAGATAAACAACAAGTTCATACTTTTTAGCACAGGAAACTATATTCAATGTCTTACAGTAACTTACAGTGAAAAAAGAATATGAAAATGAATATATATATGTTCGTGTATGACCAAAGCATTGTGCTGTATACCAGAAATTGACACAACATTGTAAACTGACTGTACTTCAATAAATGTATATATTTAAAAAAATAAAATGTGAAAATTATGTCAAAAAAGAGAGAAATAAAAGCCCAGAAAGATAACCAAAAATGAAGGAATAAATGATGACCAAATAAAATGGCTAATATGTAGCTAACCTTAACGTACAGTGTTGATACAAAACATGAAAAATAGTTCATGGGGAAAAATAGAAAACTAAAATAATAAAAACAACATTATTGCAAATACACAGGGAGTGGACCAGCTTTAGAGTATTCTATGATCTTTATATTGTTTGGTATAGGGATTAAAATAGTAGTTAGCTTTTGACTTTGTTGAACTAAATATGCATATTTAAAAAAAGGCTGAGCAATAAAATAAAACGTAAGTCTCAACAATTTTTGAAGTCCTAAAATAAAACAAAGTATGTGCTCTGACCACAGTGGATGATTTGAAAATCAAGCAGTATACTTTTAAAGGAGGGAATCAGTGGAATACTTTGAACTGAATGAAATGAAAATATGACACCAGAACATGAGGGATACAGCTTAGAGGAACTCACAGATCTAAATGCAGATATAAGAGAAAAAGAAAGGCCCAAAATAAATTATCTAAGCATCCATCCCAAGAACTGAGGAAAAGAGCAGAAAAATAACTATCTTCCCCACTGAAAACTGAAGACAGAAAATAATAATGATAAAGTATAAATTCATTAAATAAAAAGCAAGTATGTACATTAGTGAGTACAAAAAAAAAAAAAAAGGAAATACTTGGTCCTTTGAAAAGATTAATGAATTGTTAAAATCCAAGCAAGACTTAAAAAGAAAAAAGAGTAGGTACAAATAACCATTATGACATATAAAAAAGGAATATCACTACAAATTCTATAGGCATATAAAAAAAGATATTCAGAAAATGTTTTATTGAATATACACACTGTAGGGCAACAGATCACATCATATATGCCATTTTGTACTGAAAGCCATTTTGGAATTAAATCTATTTAAGACAATGCTTCAATAAGGAGAAAGTAAGAAAATAAAAAAGATTTCCTTGAAAATATCCTCTGTTTAATAAAGAAAAACAGCTTTAATTATCCAGCAATAAAGGAAAATGAGTCATTCTACATCACTGAATTTAGAGATGTAAGATGGCTGTGTTAAGTGCCAAATTAGTATTTTATTTGAAATACTTCAAAAAGGTATTATTCCATTTCCTGCCCTCTTTGTTTTCTAAAATTTTGAAATCTACAGCAATGTTGAAAAACTTTTATAGAAATTCAGTACCCATCCTTATACCTGCCACATAGGTTCTATTATTAATGTTCTATGATACGAGCTGTAGCATGTGTTGATCCATCTATTCCTCCTTCCACCTGACCATTTAGGCATCTCATATTTGACTCATTTTGAAGTAAATTCCAGACATCATCATATTTTCCATCAAATACTTCAGCATATACATCATTATCTATAGTGCAGTTTATTTTTATTTTGTGGTAAAATTTATGTCCACCAAAAGGCGTAAATCTCAACTGTACGCTTACTGAGTTTTGACTGATGTATGTACCTGTGTAACTCAAACACATAGGTTCTAGACTACTGACATTTCCCTGAAAGTCTCCTTGTGTCTTTTCTTATTCATTTTCTACCTTCACCCACACAGAGGCAGATTTTCTAATTGTTCTCTATCATATATTACTTACATTTAGCATTAAATATCTTACACTACATTATGACATATATTATTTATATTTTCAAGGTTGCTTTGGAAATTTTAGGTCTTTAGTATTTGTATTGTACAATCAGTTCATCAATTTCTACAGAAAAATCTGCTGAGACTTCTTCAACAAAGAAATAAACAAATGGTCATAAAAAAGTGCTGTATATTATTATTCATCAGAAGAATAAATTAAAACACAATGAGATACACATCCACGAGAATGGCTACAAATTGAAGTCTGACAACTTCAAATGTTGGTGAGATTTTGGAGTAGATAGAAATCTTACATATTTTTGCTGTAAAATGGTACAATAAATTTTGGAAAAATATTTCACATTAAACTAAACACCTTTAACCTATGATCTAATAAGTCCACTCACAAAAAATAAGAAATGAAACTATATATTCACAAAAAGATGTGTTCAACAATGTCTGCATCAGCTTTATTCACAACAGCCAAAAATCTGGAAATAGCTAATGCATCCATTAATAGAATGATGGATAAATAAACTCTAGGTATTCATAGGATGAAATACTTTTCAAAACAAAAAGGAACAAATTACTGATACATGCATCAACATGAATGAATTTCAAAACATTGCGTTAAATCACAGAAGCCTTACACCAAGAATACACACGTTGTGGTTCTATTTTTATGTAAAACTTTACATGGTGGCATTATATTTTTTTCTAATCTTTATGACTTTAATTTTATTTCCATATTAAAATTATTAGGACTTCCAGTACAATGTCAAATATAAGTGATGAAGGCAGGCACTTTTGCATTACTACCAAACTTAGGAAGAAAGTATTCAATCTTTTACCATTAAGTATGAGGTTAGCAATAAGTTTTTTTCTTCTTTTTTTAAAATCAGTTTGAGGAATTTCCCCTCCCATGCCTGAAGAGGTTTCTTCATAAAGATAAGTCAAATTTTGTCATTTTTTCCCTGCATTATTGAGGTAATCATGTCTTTTTTTTCTCTTTTTAATATATTAAAATGGTAAATGAAATTGGTGAATGTTAAAACTACTTTGTATTCCTGGAATAAACTCGACTTCGTCATGATGTATCCTCCTTTCATATGTTGCTACATTCAATCTGCTACTATTTTGCTAAGTGTTTTTGCATCTATACATGAGGGGGTATTACTGGTTAAAGAATTTTCTTTTTTATAGTTTCTTGGTTAAGAAGTATTACCTTTTCTATTATTTAATATTGTTTGTGTGAAATTGGTAATATTTCTTTCTTAAATGTTTCAACATTTAAAGCACCTAAGACTGGAATTTTCTTTGTAGGAGAATTTTTCATAAAAATTCATCTTTAATAGATAATGGGGTAATCAGATTTTCTATTTCAAGTTTTGCCAATTTTGGTAAATATATTTCAGATAATTTGCCTGTTGTATATAAGTTGTCAAATTTGTTGGCATAAAGGTGTTTATACTACTCTTATTTTTCGTCTAATTTCTGTAGAATCTGCAGTGATGGTTTTTTTTTTTTTCATTCTTTATATGGGAATGCATTTTCTGTTTTTCTATCTTGATTAGTCTAAGTAGGAGCATATTGATTCTGTATCTTCTCAAATAATCAAATTTTGGATTTGTTATTTTTCTATTGTTCACTTATTTCTTTGCCAATCTGAATTCTTTCTTTCCTTTTACTTTGGTTTACTATGCTCTTCTTTTTTCTAGCTTCCTAAGGTGAAGTTTTACATTATTGCTTTTAGAACTGTCTGCTTTTTTAATATAAGCATTTACAATTGTAAATTTCTCTCATCACTGTTTTAAGTCTATCACTCAGTTTTTGATATCCTTATGTTCAAAATATTTTGTAATTTTTCTTTTGATTATTTCTTTGACCAATGGATTTATTTGAAAATCTTTAAATTGTAATTTTTGTGTGTCTGACAATGCATTTACTTTCTCCGTTTCTGTGGATCAGGAGTCTGAGCATAGCTTAACCAAGTCTTTTCCCTGGTGTCTCAGGAAGCTGCATTCTAGGTATTGACTACAGTTGATTTCTCTCCAGAAGTTCAGGGTCCTTTTCCAATCTCCCATGGCTATTGGAAGTAATCAGTTGTTTGTGGTGTAGGACTGAGAGCTTCAATTTTTCACCCAGTGACTAAAGGCCACCTATGGTTCTTAGAGGTCATCCACAGTTCCTTCCCAAGTGGGCTCCTCCATCATGGCAGCATACTTTATCAAGCCACGAAGGGAGTCTCTCTCGTCTCTCTACTGAGTCTATTAGTAAGAGGGAGGGTTTTAAATATATACTTATTTTTTATTCTACGACATTTTATTTGCAAGTCAAGATTTTTTAATACAGACATTTCATTAACATTGATGAAATGAGAACTAATTTAAAGGACTTTTATGTATTTTCTTTAACCTAATAGGATACATGTTATTCTTGGTTTTTTTTAGAAGTTAAAATTTAGTAAAAATAAAATATAATATTATCAAACAATTACTGATGAAGTAAAAGGTTTTGGAAAAAAATATTTATTAGAAATGATGTGGTTGTTGGATATTCCTTTATTTAAAAATGGAAACTTTTAATATCTATGACAATTTTGCTATGAAACCTAAGTGTTCATAAAGCTTGAATGAACAGGTCATTAAGAATATCTCATCATTACATTACTTCCATCACTATCAACTTCACTCACATCAAGAGTGAAGGCCATCCTTCCTACTTTCCTCTTCCTTCCCTCATCCACACAAGCTCCCATCACTAGTTCCTTAGCCAGACCCCAGCCCGGCCGCACATTAGAATTGTGTGAGGAGCTTTTAGAAAACTCTAACACTATGGCCCAACAAGAAAATTAAAAGTGTTTTTGTTTTTTTAATTTCAAAATGCTTGAGGCTATTTTAATTTTTTATTATTAATTTTGCATTTAATTCCATTGTGGTAAAAAAAAAATGCTCTCAACAAATTCAATCATTTTACATCTTTTTTGACTCACTTTATGATCCAACATGTTTCTATCTCCATGGATGTATGTACCATGTGCATTTGAAAAGAAGGTGTATCCTGCAATTCTAGGGTATAGTGTTCTATAAATAACAATTAAGTCAAGCTGGCTAATGGCCTCTTCAGATCCTCTATGTGTTTACTGATTTTTGTTGTTGTTTTATCAATTGTTGAGAAAGGGTTCTTAGAATCATCTATGATGTTAAATTATTTCTTATTTTCATTCTGTCCATTTTATCTTTGTACATTTTGAAGCTGTATTATTAGGTACTTACACATATATGATTGTTATCTCCTTGATGAACTGACCAGTTTATTATTATGATGAGGCCTTGTTTCCTCTGGTAATACTCTTTATCTTGAAGCTAACTACTCTCTGATATAAATTCAGCCAAAACAGCCATCTTTTGCTTATTGTTTTCATGGTATATCTTTTGCCAAATATCAAATTTATTTGACCTCTCTTTGTATTTAAAGTGCATCTCTTATTGATAGCATTTATTTGGCTTTTGCTGTTTTGATCTATTCCAACAGTGTCTGCTTTTTAATTGGGGTATTTATTCCATAATAATTTAACGCAATTACTGATATGACTTGATTTAATTCTGTTGTAAGTCCATCTGTACCTTTGTTTCTTTCTTTTGTTATTATTTTTTTGAACTTCTTAATATATCTCTTGTCTTGTTTAGCTATCACTTTTTATGTTATTGGTTTTTTTCAAGCTATATTTTATTTATTTATTTATTGAAGTATAGTCAGTTTACAATGTTGTATCAATTTCTGGTGTACAGCATAATAGTTCAGTCATACATATGCATACATATATTCATTTTAATATTCTTTTTCATTATAGGTTACTACAAGATATTGAATATAGTTTCCTGTGCTATACAGTATAACCTTGTTGCTTATCTATTTTATATATAGTAGTTAGTATCTGCAAATCTCAAATGCCCAGTTTATCCCTTCCCACCTCCTTTCCCCCCTGGTAACTATAAGTTTGTTTTCTATGTCTGTGAGTCTGTTTCTGTTTTGTACATAAGTTCATTTGTCTTTTTTTAGATTCCACATATAAGCGATATTCATATGGTATTTTTCTTTCTCTTTCTGGCTTAGTTTACTTAGAATGACAATCTCCAGGTCCATCCATGTTGCTGCAAATGGCATTATTTTATTATTTTTTATGGCTGAGTAGTATTCCAGTATATAAATATACCACAACTTTTTTATCCAGTCATCTGTCGATGGCCATTAAGGTTGTTTCTATGTCTTGACTATTGTAAATAGTGCTGCCATGAACATTGGGGTGCATGTATCTTTTCAAAGTAAACTTCCCTCTGGACATATGCCCAGGAGCAGGATTATTGTTTTAGTGGTCACTCTAAAGATTGCAATGTACAAAGTTTGTTTAATTTACTTAAAATTAATATTGTAACACTTTAGGAAGACGTGTAGAAAACATGCAGTCTTGAGAGTCAATTTTCTCCCACCGTTATGTTATAGTTCTCCTGCATGAACACAAGATAATTTTATGACTTTAAAGAAGTTAAAAGAAAAATACTCTTTTACATTTTGCAGACACTTAACACTTCTGCTGTTCTTCTTTCCTTCCTGATGATCCAAATTTCCATCTGGGATAATTTTCTTTTAACTTGAAATATTCCTTTATTTTCTACAGTATAAGTCTGTTGGTGACAAATTTTCTTTGCTTCCTTTCACATGAAAACATCTTTACTATCATTCTTGAAAAATATTATCACTTGATAAATGATTTGGGGTTGCCTTTTGTTCTATTTATCACTTTAAAGATAGTCATTTCACTTTCTTCTGGCCTCCACGATTTTTCATAAGAAGTCAGAAACTTTTTCACAGTTGCTTCCTTGCATGTAAGATGCTATTTTCCTCTGTTTATTTTCAAAATGTTCTTAGTTTTCAGCAGGTTTATAATATTATGCTTGGTCATTTTATTTTTTTGTATTTTTCCTACTTGCAATTTGTTGAATTTCTCAATCTGTAAATTTATGTTTTTCCTCAAGTTCGGAAACTTAGTTATCCTACTTTCAAATATTTGTTTTGTCACATTCTTTTTTTTCCTGCTGCAACTCCAATTACACATGTATTAGATCTTCTGTTATTGTTCCACAAGTCACTGAATTTCTCTGAATTTCTTTTCTCAGATGTTTCTCCTCGTATTCTTCAGGTTGAACATTTTCTGTTTATCTATCTTCATAGTCACTCTTTTCTCTGTCATCTTAATTCTGCTATTAATTCCCTTCAGTTAATATTTTATTTCAGATATTATTTTTCAGTTCTAGAATTTGCACTTTCAATATGGTTTCTATTTATCTGCAGAAATTTCTTCATTCCAAGCATATTTTCCTTTACCTCACTCAGCACTGGTCATCTCAGGGTTGGTCTTGATAGTCTCTCCTATTGAAAATGGATCACATTTTCCTAGATCATCTGACATCAAATAATTTTGGATTGTAACGTAGACAGTGTGATTGTTACATTATGGGGATTTTCGATTTTTTATTTATTCTTTTACAGAGTGTTAAAGATTTTACCTTAGTGGGCGATTGACTTGTTAGGTCTCAAACTACAAATTTTATTTTGTAGATGACATCTCAAATTTCAGTTCATTAAATTTTGTTTTTGTTTTTTTTTTTAACTTTGACTGCTTTGAATCTGTTCTGTGCATGCATAGATGGTCAGTCAGATAATTAGGTTAATTTATAAACAAAATTTGAAACTCTATCTGTCCAGAGCTCTTCTTTCTGGGATTTTCTCCTCATTTTCCAAGATCTTCTTTTTTTTTTTTTTTTTTTTTTTTTTTTTTGCCTCAAATTCTATAGTCTGAAACTTCAGGTCAGAAAGACTGCAGGTATCCTTTGGCATTTAAATGCTAACTCCTTTAACAGTAGGCAACTCATTTCTTGTAAGCCATTCTTCCAAGTTTCAAATTCCCTCTAGAATCTGCCTGTTTTGTAACCTTCTTCAGTACTTTCAGGTGATTTAAAAAACATATATATTTTGTCTAGAATTTGAAGCATTAACTTTAGGAGGGTCAAGCCATCTCAGGATATCACTTCATGTACTCTTCAAATGAGAAACTGAGCATAATTTTTTGACAATTTTCTGATGCCATATTAATACAATTTAATCCAAGTTTGATATTTTCATGAACTGAAAATGTCTACAATTGGGTCATCCAACACATTTTTTAGTTTAGAAATTTGTTTTTATAGTTTTTCTCTTTTTTATTAACTTGTACAACAGGAAAGCTGTCACCAGTCACCCTTTGGATTCTCCACAGCCTGAATAACATGATAAGCAAGATGATTTGATCTGAGTTTGAAAACAGACTGCGGTGAAATAGAATGATCAAAGTCCTAAAATGATCCCCTTTGAATGCAATATGTGAAATTAAATAAAAGAACTTAATGACATCTAAAGATACTTGATTTTTTCTTTTACCAATTCCAACTGTATTCTGGAGTTATGTGCTATCAGATAAAAGAACTCTGGATAAGTCAAGGATATTAAAATTAACAAAGTTTGACTTTGTTGACAAGTGTATGTTTTTCTTCTAGGTTCTGTATCAACCTTCTCTCCCAGATAGAAGCTTTTTCAATGATTGTGGCTTACCTACTGAATCTACTGACCGCATTAATCTATGTTAGTTTTTTAGAAAGAAAGGAGGGCACAAGAAATACAAAAATAAAGATAGGAAAAAAATATTTGTCACAAACTTTTCCTTAGTCTATTTTTATTGAAATATATCCTTAAATAAAATTTTTCAAAATCTAAGGTGATAAAGAGTTTGTTGAATTCCATAGTGGCACAAAATAATAAACAAACAAACAAAAACAAAAACTCTCTGCAATAGTAATAGCAGTACTATTGTAAAAATTGCTCTATAATACCAGCAAGTTTTTAGGGGAAAACTTATTCCCAGTAGTGGGCTAGTATTTTCCACAGGAAACAGTGGTTCAGGACTCATACTAATTTTGTTCATGGGAATTTAAAACAAGACACATTTTCGTGGTTTAGGTTACACATAGTCATTTTGGGAGCCAAAAACACTACTTTAATATTCCCCAAAGAGCAGTGATTTGAAAGTATATTTTTCTCAAAGCAGACATAGTTATGAAAAAAAGTAATACTTTTTTTTAAAGAAATGAAAATTCTAATTAAAATGAACATCAACACACAGAGTTCCTTTAAAATTGTTCTAAAGGGAAATATTCTATTCTAATTAATCTTTCATATAAATTCTTTTACTGTTGCTCTTTGGTTCAGCCTAGCATTTATGTAATTTTGGAATAATAAATACCCATGATAAATGAGAGTTGTTATACGTTATTTTCTTAATAAGTTGAATGTCTTCGAATAGTACATTTTTAAAATGTAGGTTTCTAAAACAATTGCAGCTTTTATATTTTTGGAATCCTGTCCATAATTTTCTCGACAATTGTTAATAAAAACATCATTAATATTTCATTTTAATGATACAGTGCTCTGGAACAAAATTACAATAGAACAAAATTCCATCTGAAGAGCTGAAGTGAACCCCATAATCATGCTAAATGAATTCACTGTGATTAGGTTTATGAACTTCAGACATGAAATTAGAGTTTGGGTCACTCTAGAAAAAGAAAGCATTTTTGTTCTTTAAAAAATAATATTTATTTCTGCTATTGTTATTTTCTAAATAAATCTCTAGGTTTATTTTGAAATTTTTAGATTATTATCACAGTGATAGTATTAATGTGTTTTCCCATCCTTTCACTGGGAAGGTATTAGAATAAAAAGCTTTCAGGGTTAATCTTGTAAGTAATTTCTTAGAGTTTTCTGACACTCGCTATACTAATGAAACTACAAAATCCAGATAGATCTTATCTCAGTTCTGCTTTCCATATTATGTTTTCCTTCTCTTGATCCTTTCTATTGTAGTGCATATCAGGAGGATAAAATCAGTCAGAATAAAAGGATCTACTTCACTGAGACGTTATGAGGCAATTAGCCACAGATAAATATTCATGGAAACCTAAATCATGTGCCAGTAAGTCTGGAACTTTCTTCCTGTATCCAAGGCAATGATCTGACTCAATGGAGACCAACAACTAACATCCACACCATCCTTACCCAAAGGACAGGGAATTTTCTGAACAATTCTAGAAGCCAAGGAGAAGGTAAGACCGTGTTGATGCAGCAGAAGGGACAGAAGTACGGACACAGAATTTGAAAGAACTGATTGACAGCATCATGATGAAACTCTGCCATGCATATGTCTTTGTCACTTGTCTAAATTTTCATACTCATATTGGCCTGGCAGAAGAGAGTATCTATTTATTTATTGGTTTGCTGTTTTTAAATCATTTTATGCTGAATTGGCTTTTTATTCCATTGGATTTAAGTTCATTTACAAGGTTGTCTAAAATATAGTCAAAGTTTTCATAACCTCTGTAATGACTTAAAAACATTGACTGAGTGCCTATTGTATGTAGCCAGGCATGGTGCTGGCTGCGACGAGGAAGGAGTCAAACATATTTATGTGACAGACACTATTCTAAGTGCTTCCAAAAGATATCTTCTTATGGGTAGTATGATTATTAGCATCCCCCTTTAATAGATGAGAAAACCAAGCCACAGTGCACCCAAAACATGGCAGTAAGTAACTACTCAGCTAAAGCCCACATACTCTCTCTCTAAAGGAGGTGTGCTAAACCACTACCTCTTCTGCAGCAAAACTCAAGGATAAGATACAATCCCTGCTATTAAGGACCTCACATATCTGAGCCAAGTGGGAAACTGTGCTTTGCTTAGCGATGTGAGCCATAAATGCTAAATATTTGTCTCTGGGTTAAAACCTCTGCCTGTGCGATCTTACAGCAACTGAATTTCACTCACCCCATCCGTATTCCTCACTAGACTGTCAGCTCCTTGAGGTCAGGGGTTGTATCTTGTGTATTACTGTGCCTCTAGTACCTGTACAAGGAATAAGTATTCCAATATTGATTGGAGTTAGAGAAACCCTGCATCAAATCACTTTTCTTGGCTGAATGACTTTGGGCATACTACAGAATCTCTTGTTTTACTTTATCTTTCTAAAATGAAAGTAATACAAATCTATCTTATTAGTTTGCAGTAAATAGTAAACCAGATGAGATACATAGAATGCATGTCTTATACACAATGTTCAATAAAAAGACAGCTATTGGTTGTCTCATGAGGATAAATTTACTCAACAAATATTTATTTACTGCATAATACCACACAATACTTATTTTTGTGTTTGTGGTCTCCAGAGATAACTGTGGGTAAGATAATGACATTTTCTTTCTCCCTGCTTTTTGTCTCCCCCAGAAGTGAGAGTAGGTCTCAACAATAACGAAATTCTCTTAAATTCAAAACCACCACTTCGGTGACCACTCATATGAAGAGATAATGACCTGACAACAGTCATCGTGCATCACAGAGACATTATAAAGCTGTAGGAAAAGCTGGACTGCTCTATTCTTCCATCTGCTTCCTTAACTTTGCACATCACCATTATTCCCTTATCCATGGATAGACTATTCTCTGTTTTCTTGTTTTTCCTCCTTATAGGAGGACCAGAACCTTTATGTTCTACTGCTTCACCACAGGTGGTTTACTGTCTCTGTTACATGTAGGTTCATAGGAGACCACAGCCCTAAAAACAATAGCTAGTATTTATTGACAGATTATGTGGCAGGTCCTATGCTAAGCATTTTAAATAAACTATTTTATTACTATTTCATTGAATCCTTATCATACATATGAGTTCATTACTAGTATTATTTCTGCTTTAGAGATGGAGGAAGCCAAGCTCCAGAGCTTGTTCAAGGTCAAAACACGACTGGTGGAGCTTCTATTTTTCCTAAGTCTACCATATGCTCCATTATCATCACTGCCGAAGGTGAGAACATTATCTTCTTCCTACAGGTGCTTAGATGAGGGAAAATGGGTCAATTGAGAAGATGCATTTTGAAGATAGAGAAAGGAAGGATAATAAAGCCTTTATAAAGCATTCAAGATGTTCACTTGTGCTCATGTAAATCAATATACTAATATATGAAAGGAAGAATGAGAAACTTAGGAATAAATAATTAACTAAAAATGATTTTAAGTGTTCTCCCTTCAACTCCAAATGCAGTTTCTCCTTTCAACTCCAAATGAAGCCAGTCCTAATATTTATAGACAACCTGACCTTAAATAACCTCAACAATCTGCTCAGAAAAAAGGGAAGGTCTTTATATATCTTTAAAAGAAATAAGGGAGTTGAATTTCACAAAGAAATAATAGAGGAGGTTTAAAAAATTATGGCAAGGAGCATAATTTCTGGAATAAAGCAAAATGTATAGCCATTGCCATATTATGTTGCTTATCTTTAAATAACTTCCAATTTCAAAATAGGATTTACAGAATTATTGCAAAGCTTGGACAGAGAGTCCCTAAATAACCTACATCCAGTTTCCCTCTAATTAACATTTTATATTGGTATAGTACATTAGTCACAATTAATGAGCAAATACTGATTATTATTAGCTAAAGTCCGTCCTTCATTCACATTTCTTCAGGTTCTCCCAACTGCCCTTTTTCTGTTTCCAAATCCCATCTAAAATACAACAGTATGCCTAGTTGCCATGTCTCCTTAGGATCCTCTTAGTTACGACCGGTTTCTGAGATTTTCCATTATTTCTAATGATCTTGATAGTTTTGAGGAGTACTGGTCAGGGATTTTTAAAAATGTCTCTCCACTGAGATTTGTCTGAAGTTTTCTTCTTATGGTTAGATAGAGATGATAATTTTAGATAATGTATACATAAACTAGTCAGCAATAACAAAGCGTGCAGTAACTAAAAGTCACAAAATGTCCAGGAAATGGAATGGGTTCTTGGTAAAAGGGAAAGAGATTTGACCTTCTTTAGAACTTTATTCCCCAGAGCTATCAGGTTAATAAAATGGATTGAGAAGTATTGCTGTTTAAAATGCTGGACTCACATGTAGGTCATGGGGAGAGAGGGAATGACAGGGATGGTAGGTAGGGCTGCAAAGAGACTGATTTGGGGGTGAAGAGGACAAAGTAACCAGAGTATCCAGATGGTGAGTTAGACACATGCAGTCAGGGATAGCATCGTGATTTCAAAGTGGTTTTTAAAAATGGTCTTCAGACAAAAATGGGGATATTTCGTCTGCAGAATCTAGCCTTCTGAGAGGGAGGTCAGGGGCCAGGGTCTTTTCCTGCTTTCTGGAGTTTGCAGCAACACTTCTATCCTGGTAGGAGAAGTAAATGTAATTGGGAAATCATGACAGAGATCTTACCTTAGGGCCTATGCAAACATGGCAGGGATTAGAAATGAATCTGAAACTCCATAGGCACAAAGATGCAAAATTTGCCTCAGGAAAGCCAGACTCTCAGTTTAAAGGCAGCTAGATACATGGTACCCACCACCTACCCTTAATATCCTGCCAGGCTAGGTCAGGATTACATAATTCTCTGGGTGGAGCAGACCTGCCAGTCTATGGTCTTGGGTACCTTCAGATGTTCCGGGTGAGAGAGGGTAATGTCCTATTTGTAAGAAATTGCCCACAGGAAGGCTGTAGGATTAGAGGTGTGCTCTACCCTTTGCCTGTCCATTCTCATTTTCTCTGTTCCCTTTCTATTCTAAGAGGTAGGTTTGTCTTGGTGAACGAGAAACTTTTTTCGTTCTTTCTTTTTTTTTTTTTTCCCTTCTATGTCTCTCTTTCTGTATTTTTTTTGTATATATTTTTAATTGAAGTATAGTCCGTTTACAATGTTTTGTCATTTTTTTATGTACAGCATAATGCTTCAGTCATACATGAACACTGGGCCACCAGTGTTCTTAGGCCAGACTCCTTACCAAGGCATGCATAAGGTTTGGATGCATGCTGATGAGTTTCTCAGCCTCCTCACTAGTCACTCACCCACTTGCACCCGATAATTGAGCCATTCTTTAGGACTTGTACTTCCTTCAGGTCCCCACACTTTCTACCATCTTTTTGACTTTGTGCATGGCATTTCTTATGCCTGCAATGTGCATCTTCTTTTTTCTTCTCCCTAACTAATTTCATTGATGTCCCCACTTCCAATTTTTCTCTATTCAATCCATTTCCTAACAGCAGTCAGTGCAATCTTTTTAAAAATATATATCATATCATGGCACCCCCTGTGCAACTCACTGACAATTTCCCATTGCACTTACAGTAAAATTAAGCTCTTCATCAATGACTTTCAAAGCCCTTCGTAATCGGTGACCTCCCATCTCTCCAACTTGTCTCCCACCCATGCTCCCATGCTCCTGCCATACTGTCTGCCTTCCGTGCTGAGAGCATACCAGATTTATCCTCTGGTATTTCCCTCAGCCTGGAACTTTCCTCTCCCATATCTTCTCAGCCTCAGTTCCTTCATGTTACTCATATCTTGGCTGAAAGTCACGCCCTCAGAGAGCCATTTCTCAGCCACTGTCTGCAGTATTGCTCACTTCTTCTTGTTCTGTTCTCTTTGTGGCTTCCACCACTTTCCGGAATGGCCATACAACTGTGGGACTTAGTCAGTCCTAATGTGGGCCCTGGAGTCCGACTGCCTGGCCTTGTGCCTTGGCTTGTCCTCTTACTAGCTGGATGATCTTGGGGAAGCCACTTAACCTCTCTGCGCCTAGTTTATTTTCCTGTGGTGATTGTAAAGATGCGACTCCTTTACTGTAGCCACAAAGCATTACATTGTCAAGAGCTCAGCAGGAGAGAACTGAGCTTCCATGTACCCAGGTGGTTGATCAAGACAAGCCAAGAGGAAAGCCACAATCAAAACTCTAATCACTTAATTGTGATAGTATAAGCAAGACACTAAACATGCTGGCTCCCCATAGGTACTATTTTTCCACATGGAGCCGTGTCTAGCAAGGGTCAGATGTGTCAGAACAGACAAATGTCGGAGGGTGCGGAAGGATCAACTCACTGTGGAGGGAGCCCTGAATAAAAGGTTTCTGCCACTTTATGTTATTAGGGAGCTGGCTGGGGTTGGAGTAGAGAGAGAGGGAAAGGCTAGGAGTGGGAAAGCACTGAATACTGAGTCAGAGTGGAGAAAAGTGTCTTCAGGTCCTCTCAGATAAGGTGATCTCAGCAGACAAAGGCTGTGGCTGCCAGTCCCTCAATAAGCAGGCCTTGGAATGGAGGCTTCTGGGCCAGGAATGCAGACATACATAAGAGCACGGGCCCCACCAGGGGACACCGTGTCCTTGACTGCAGCTGCCTTTACAGACTGCAGTGCAGTGTCTTTGTACCAAGTCTGATATGGGGACGGCAGCTTCCTCTCACGAAGCCTGTTGGGTGAAGTCTTTGGAACTGCCTGTGGTTGGGCTTGAAAGATCATACTTAGGATTCTGGCCTAGAGGAGACACCTCAACCATAGAGATGTTGGTTCTAATTATTCTAGGTTTTTTTGTATCTTGATTTTCTCATGTCACTTTTTGGTATTAATTCCATGAAAACTAGAACTATGTCTATAACATTCACTCCTCTGTCCCTGGGGTATATTTTAGTGTCTGATGCTACCTAGTGTCTCGTGGTGGTCCCCCTAGAGCTCAGTAACTATTCACTGAAAACACAGATACACTTACGTATATTCATACGAAGTATTGACTGTTCTAATGTTTAAAAAAAAAATCTGTGAAAGTAAAATCTACAAGAGTTGGGCAGTAACAACCCTTTCATTCTCAAACAGCTGAAATACATGATAAAATACCTAGTTATTGCGATCATGGTTGGTTATTAACAGGCGTATCTATTTCATTATGCTTCATTTTACTGCTCTTTGTAGATACCGTGTTCTTTAGAGATTCAAGGTTTATGGCGACCTTGCCTCAAGCAAGTCTATCAGCATCATTTTTACAACATTTGCTCACTTCAATGTCTGTGTGTCACATTTTGGTACTTGTCCCAATATTTCAAACTTTATTATTATATTTGCTATGGTGATCTGTCATCAGTGATCTTTGATAGTACTACTATGACTCACTAAGGGCTCAGATGGTGGTTAGCATTTTGGGGGCAATAAAGTAGTTTTAAATTAAGGTATGTACATTGTTTTTTTGACATAATGTCACTGCGTACTGAAGAGGCTACTGTATAGTGTAAATGTAACTTTTACATGCACTGGGAAACCAAAAATTTTGTGTAATATTTGCTTTAGTGTGGCAGCCTGAAATTGAATACAAAATACAGCTGAGTCATGTCTGTAGTGAATAGTATATACTTTATGTATTATTTTAACGTAGTAAATTAGGCTAAGTTTTGAATATTCACAATGAAAATTACTGTCAAAAATAACTTTTTACCTTGTAGTTTAGTTCTCTTAGCTTTTTCAGTAGACAGAAGAAACTGACTTTAATGTCGAGCAGAAAGATTTACAGATGGTGATTTTACAAGGAATTTAGAAGAAACTTTTGCAGGAGATAAAGCAGGTGATTTTGATTTCTGATTCAAGTAGCTTATTAACTCTTCTGGAAATCCAGGCAGGAAATGTTGAATATCTAAGTCTTTATTTCTTGGTATAGAGAATCAGTGGTATGCTGTATTTCTGTGACATTTCTATAAACCTGGGAACTCCTTTCTTCATGCTTTGTATAATAGGAATAGTTTAACGTTGATCTCTATACTTTTAGCTATCTCTGTATCTTCTTTATTGTGACCCTTCAATTTCTGGAATTTATCTGCTTATCCTCCTCCATGAGAGTCAAGTTTTAGCCACTATTTTTGATGTTATATATCCAGCATTTCAAATAGGCTTTTAAACTTGTTATTTTCTTGTAAAGTCAGCCCAGAGTAAACTAATGTAGCACAATGAGTGTCTGATTGATGCTAAAGGTTAGTGAGTTGACATGCCTTGACCATTTTAATCTTTGACTCAATTGTGTTATCATTGATTTCAGTACTTTTTCTTTTTCTGAATATAAAATGAATATAAAAATAAAAAATATTCAAAGATAAATTTAAAAAATATGGTATTGATAGAGCTGGTAGGATTTACACACACACACACACACACACACACACACACACACACACCCTATTTCACTGAGTAGGTGACTTTCCTTTGAGACCACATAGTATAATGAGCTTAAATTTATTGTAATTTTTATTACATATTATTAAAACTGTTTACTTTTCTGATTAGCATTACGCCTAGACTCTGAGTGCTCCTTGAGTACTGGGATGTTTATTTTGTCTGTGCATCATCACTAAATACCAATGACTAGTAATGCAATTCTTAAGTAAATGTTTGTTTAAAGTAACACTAATGGGAACTTTTATCATTTATAAGATGCCTAGTATGTGCCAGGCATTGTGTTGGATAAATGCATACTATATATATATCATGTGTTTTTGTAAATCAGTTCTAGCTAACCCTCACAAAATCCCACGATATTGGCATTATATGTTTCAGATAAGAAAATCAAAGTTCTCTCTACTCTGCCATGCTGCTCTATGAAAGACAGCTTGAATGAATGGTGCAGAACATGCCTGGTCCCTCAGGGATTTTAGGTCCTAGCTCTTAACATTTCTCTTCCTACTCATAATTTAAGAATTTAGGATATGCTTTTTGGAATGGAATCTGCACTTTTCATATTTAGTATAAAATGTATGACTCCTCGTTTGAAGCTGATTTTGTTTTTTTGGCCGGTAAAGCACTTGTTTCATCTCACTGGCTAATTCTTGAGTTTGATTTGACTTATGATGAGAGAGAGAGAGAGAAAGAGAGAGGGTTGGGAGGAACGTAGATCAGCAGTCTCCATTTCCCCTGTCCTCTGGGTAATAGACTCTTTTGAGTTATTACAGACACATGTCACCCAGCTACAGTTGATTTTTAGTCTGCTTTGCAGCTAGGTGAGGCTTGTGATTGCATTTAGTATGTGCATGTATAACTGATACTTATAACTTCCAATGAATCTGCTTCAAGGAGATGGTCCTTTTCTCCTGGACCTTCTCTTTTCTCTTTCTATAGAGTAGAACAGGAATGTGGAAGCTGTCAGTTTCTACTTTGGAAGTAAAGACAATGTCCATAATGATGATGAAGCTGTAACATAGAAGGACTGTGCCCCTAAAAAACCTGGGGAACTGAACTTCCCTGACAGCTCTGCACATCTCTGGACTGCCATGTGAGATAAAAATAAATGCCTATCATATTTAAGTTATTGTGTTTTTGGCTATCTCATATTACAGAAGTTTAGTATATATATACAACTATATAATACATATACTTAAATACTTAATATATGTGATAGAAGTTTATGTATAAAGTATATGTAGTATATACAATAGTCCTCTCTTATCTGCAGTTGTGTTTTCAGTTGCTCTAGATCAACCAGGGTCCAAAATTATTAAACGGAAAATTCTAGAAATAAAGAATTCATAAGCTTTAAAAGTCAAGCCATTCTGAGTACCAGGATGAAATCTCACACTGTCATGCTCCATCCCCCCTGGGATGTGAATCATCCCTTTGTCCAGCTTATTCCACTTGTTAGTCACTTAGTAGCCAACTGGGTTATCAGATTAACTGTCATGGTATCTCAGTGCTAGTTTTCAAGTTTACTTAATAGTGGCTCCAAAGTGCAAGAGTAATGATGCTGGCAATTTGGATAAGTCAAAGAGAAGCTGCAAAGTGCTTCCTTTAAGTGAAGAGGTGAAAGTTCTCTAGTAATAAGGAAAGAAAAATATCCTATGCTGAATTTCAAAGATCTATGTTAAGAACAAATCTTCTGTCTGTGAAACTGTGAAAAAGAAAAAGAAATTTGTGCCAGTTTTATGGTCATATCTCAAACTGCAAAAGTTACAGCCACAGTGCGTGACAAGTGCTGAGTTAAGATGGAAAAAAAAGCATTAAATTTGTGAGTGGAAATTAGGGTTCAGTACTATCTGCAGTTTCAGGCACCCACTTGGTGACTTGGAACAAATTCCTCCAACAATAAGGTGGGTTACTGTTACATGTTTAATATATAATAAATGTATAATTTATTTATTATGTAATACAAGTATAACTCTCAATCATCAAAATAAAGGGTTTTATTTGTTGGCTATCTAGAATGAAATACAGTTTTTCTTTACCTTTTCATCCAGAATCAAAAGGGTTGTATTATTCTTACTAAGGAAGAGACTAGAGAAATATCTCGTTTGATTTGTATCTGTAGTAGAGACCAAGATCCTCTGTTTTCATCCATAGTTATTTGTCTCAGCTCTGGTACAGCATTTGTAACAATAGCTTTCATCTCTGGTCTACCAAGACAGAATTCATGAGTTTGGGTTTACTATTCATGATAACACAGTATATTGTAACATGGCTATCTTTATGTGCAAAGGGAAGATTCTCATGGAGATTTGTTGTAATAACTCAGGTTAGGAGAATAAATTTTAATTTAAGGAACAAATGAAGATTTGGTAATTATATTCTCCTGTGAATCATGCTTCTTTCCATTCATCTTTTTCTTTTCCCCCAAGTTACCTCTTTATAATTCATGTTTGTAGTTTATAATACATTAGAATTACAGTAAAAACTAAAGAAAATTACAAAGTCTGTATTGGATGCACCAAAGGTCATAAACTCATTTTAGTTCTAAATAATTAAAAGACCATGAAAGTATTGACTAACTGGCATTTATTTCAGAATCAGCTAAGCAAAGAGATTTTGATTGCAGAAAACATATGAGAAATAATATCATTTAAATGTCCATCACCAGCTGCAAAATATTTTTGAGCTTTTGAAGAATATGTGCTATTTTTCTAGAAATCTTCTCAAATGTTCTTCATTTTGCATATTTTCCCCATAATTTTAAATCATAAAAGGGCTACATTATATCTAAAAGGAAATAAAATGATTTTAGTCACATTTCTTACCATTACAAAATTGTGAAAATGTGAGTTTTTATCTTTTTAAGTACACTGGATACAAATATATGCTATGCAGCATATTATTTTTCAGACATTTTTCTAGCTTTTGTTTAAATTATTTTAAACTAAATTTAAATTCCCTCCACTATTATATAAGAAATAAAAGAATGGATTTTATGAGATTCCAAAGACCTATGTTTGTGTACTCACTGGACAAACCTAGAAGCAATGAATTAAAGACGTCAGCAATTGAGTAACTAAGAATCACAGAATTGGTAACTTTAGAGTAAATACTAAGAAATAAAAATATAATCAAAATGTAAGCTTACTGGCAGCATTTCTGTTTTTATTCATTTATTTTAATCATAAATTTAATCACTGATGATTAAATAGACAGCCTTTCTTGAGTCTGGCTCTGCCTTTCCAGAATCTGTGATAAAGGCTGTGTAAGAGTATATTATGACCTGTGTGTGTGTGTGTGTGTGTGTCCTTGTGTGTGTGTGTGTGTCCTGGGGAACAAAGTCAGGATTCACATTTACTGTTCACTTACTATTTTTCAGTCATTTGTTTTCTCACTTATTCTCTATAAAAATTCAAAAAAAAATAAGAAATACAATATTTTTCAAAGTATGGAGAGATTATATGGGGAGTGTCCAAAATTCATTGATAAGCATTTAAAAATTTTGTGTTTACATATTATATTAAAATTAATATAAGCACATTCTATAACATACACATATCTATCTTATAGTCAAATTCATTGCATTTATGACAAAGACATTATTTGCTTTATTTCAACTGTCCCTAGGTTAATGAGTAAAGAATTGCAGTCAGCTTACAACATAGATGGTGTATTTGCAGTAACTGAAGATTAAATTACTTCACAGACACAGACAACTTAACTTCAATTCAGAAAGAAAAATGTGCTAGCAGAACTGAGTCCTCACATATAAAACAATACAAAATGCCTCCCACAAAAAAAATCAAATGCATTTCTAATACCTAGTATCAAGCCAATACTGATGATTGACACAAAGAAAAATGTAGCAGCGTAAGACAAAAATTAATAACGCTGTGTTATCTTTAGATCAGATTGTCAGAGGCTTCTTTGAGAAGTGATATTTGCGCAGAGCCCAAATGATTTATGAGAATATCTGGGAAAGAGATTTCCTGAACAAAAGAAGCAGCAAATGCACAGGCCCTAAGGTGGGAGCATGCTTGGAGTGTTCTAGGGAAAAACAGAAATGTAAATGTAGACACAGCAGAGTAAGCAAGGCGGAAATGTACAAGAAGATGATGGAAGTTGTGCAGCTGTGCTGGGGAAACGGGCACCAGTCCTAGAGTCAAATGGCTGCTGAAATCCAATTCACATGCCACTAAACAAGCCATATTTCTTGGAAAGGGGCTGGGACACCCAGGAGAAAGGGGGAATTTTTTCTTTGCACAAAGGCATTTTCTGCTCTTATGACTGGACTGCCACTGGAAACATCTTTCTCTAATTAGTCCACCTAAAGGGTGCTCCTTTCAAATCATACAAAGGTACCATAGGGACTAGCAAAAGCCCCGAGGGAAGGAAAGGTACAAAGAGAGCATATCAGTTAGACCTGTGGGAAAGGATACAGCCTCAATGAAACACAGAAATCAGTGAATAGGTAATTTTTTTATAGAATTCATTTCAGCTGCAAGAGTACCCAAAGAAGTGGTGAGAATCAGCCAGAACTGGGCTGAGATCCTGGCTTAGTTCTGTGCAAGCTACAGTGACCTTGGCCAAGTGTATCCATCTCTCTGGCTTTGTTTCCTTATCTATACAATGGGGATGCTAATACTTGCTTCACAGGCCTGTAGGGACTGAGATATTTGTGAAGTGCTTCACTCAGTGCTACATCCACAGCAAGACATTAATAAGTGTGGACTATTCATGCTATGATCATCAAGATATTAAATTTGGTCCTGGGGAAATACAGACTGCAACAGACTAAAATAATGATGAGATCAACAGATATTTACCGAGAGATTTTTCAGGGTCAAGCACGGTTTTAGGTTCTAGGGAAACAACAATAAACTAAACAGAGTAAGTTCCTACTCTCTTAGATCTTTCATTCTAGAGTGAAGAGAAAGACAGATGAATAAACAAACCCATGCTATGGCTTGGGTATTGAATATCCATAGGAAGAAAAATAAAGCAGGTGAAGCAATAATGAAAGATGGGATGGGCATAGAAGTGGAGTGAGTATTTCATACAGAATTATCAAGTAAGTACTATGTGTAGAAGTGACATTTACATAGAGCTCTGGATTTAGAGAGTATGCCAGGCATCTTAACAGCAGAGGCAAAGGCCCCGAGGAAGGAGCCTGCTAGGTATATTTGGAAAGAACAGAGAAGCTACTCTGGCTGGCATCAACTCCCGCTGGGAAAAGGAGCAGGCAATGATGTAGGGGTGGGGGCCAGATCAAAGAAGCAGCATGAGACTCTTTAATTTCTTAATTCTAACAATCTTCATGAGAAATCTCGGAAGTTAATCACATTATTTATTAATCTGTTGCTGGCTTTACTGTTGACTTTTCTTCTAACAGTTTTCTTTCCAATCAGTCATCTAATGGTGGGTTTTAAGCCCTACAACACTTGTCTCTGACAGGACAGATTAAATAATCAGAGATCACATTGTTACCTTAAAAACTTACCTCTTCTTCAATTCAGAAGAGGAGTAAGTGGATATAAATTTATGAGTTTCTACTTGCATATGTCCTAATTTCTAGAAAATAGGAATTTGTTAAACTCCAGATAAATTTGACATCATTGTGTGCACATTTTAAAGTTTAATTTCTAGAATTAAAAATAGGCTCTGCACAGCTTTTTTTTTCAGTTTTGTGCTTTTATTACAGGCTATTTAAGCATATAATTTCTTTTTTAATGAACAAGGAGAAGTGTTACTTGATGGTGCTCTTCCCTAGATATCATCCCATGTCTCTCAATTTCCTTCTCATATCTTCTCTGTCTGCTTTGATCTTTTTTTTTTTTTTTGGAATTATATTAACCTCTGTAAATCACAATTTGTCTGAACTTCAAAAACTACTGCCTTAAATTGTTGTATAAAATAACAAAATTAAAGGCAATTTTTCATCCTCCAAAAAAGCGTGCTCCATTACCTCCTAATGAATTTGGGAATGAACATTTCTTTCTGTTTCTGGTGGCTTTTAATCTCTGTCACAACTTTTTATATTCCCTTTTAGTTTTGTACAGATCACTCAGAGGACATCCCTCATCTCATTTGAATCTCTTACACAGAAACATAAACAAACACATTATCCTTCTACCTTGAAGTCATATGGGAAATCTAAGGAAAGCATTCCAATTTATTTCCATTTTTATATGATAATTAGGGTTACTTTGGATCATTACTGCAATAGAAAAAAATAGTTAAAATGCATCTAGATCAACAGAATTTCCTGGCTATGTTAGGGGAATAATGATCTCCCCAATCATCTTGGCTTTTGTTCTAGCTCTCTGGATGTTCCTTTGACACTGCTGTGAACTCTTTCTCTACACCCAGCTGGCTACGTGCATCCTGCCCTCCCTGACCTGCATCCCTTCTCCAACCTGGCCAATAATGCTGATGTGCCCAGGAGTACCATCTGGGACCTCTATTAAACTATAGCCTCTCAGCTTCAAACCCTATTATATATACCCTGTTGGGGTCAGGACTTTGCAAGGCATATTTCCACTCTGCTAGGAGGTGGCACTAGGGAAAACTGGAAGGCCAGTGTGAGGAGAAGGGACTTGCTTCTTGTTATTTTATTCCTCTATTTGCTTCTTGTTGCTGTTTACTTCCTGTTTTCTTGTTCTTCCTAGGGTCTCCCAGCAATACACCTTCACTTAGCAGTGGTAGTTCCCTCAGTAGCAGCAGTTGGCATTTACTCTAAAACTTTCAGTGTGGTTGGCAGAATTGTAAGTTGGTCCCTAATTTCCCAGCCCCTGAAGTACACACACTTTCTCCCAGTTATTCAAGCAAATACTAACCTAGGTACCACTGTGAAGGTATTCTGCAAAAGTAATTAAGATCCCAAACCAACTGTCTTTAAAAAAGAGAGAATGTTGTTAGTGGGCCTGGCTTAATCAGATGAACCTTTAAAAGCATGGCATGGTCCTT
The DNA here is from genome assembly GCF_009834535.1 of Camelus ferus. NCBI lineage: Eukaryota > Metazoa > Chordata > Mammalia > Artiodactyla > Camelidae > Camelus > Camelus ferus. The sequence continues at coordinate 49,472,508 of NC_045707.1, read as the reverse complement.
CCTGGCATGAAATATCAGATGCTTAAGAAGGATTTAATTCAATGGTGATTCTCTATTGATGGCTTTGAAGATGAAGAAAAGAATGGTAAAGAATGAAGGCAGTTCCTAGGAACTGAGAATGGCTCCCAGTTGACAGCTTGCAAGGAAACAGGCACCTCCATCCTAGGACTGCAGGAAACTGAATTCTGACAGCAACCAATGAACTTGAAAGGCAACCCTGAGCCTTAGAAGAGATAGTACCTCTGGCCAACACCTCAATTGCAGCCTTCTGATCAGATACTTCGAACTTACAGAACGGTAAGCTAATATATGGGTGCTGGTTTAAGCTGCTCATTTTGTGGTAATTTGATACACAGCAGTAGAAGCTAATATAATTCTATCTATCTATCTATCTATCTATCTATCTATCTATCTATCTACCTATTTCCTTTTGGGATCCTAACACCAACTGGTTGTTACCCTCTCCCAAGAGATCTAGAACTTTTCTTTGAGTTCAAGACACTAGCAGTAACCAAGCAGTGCCCCCTTGTGCAGGAAAGGGTTAACTCTGCTCTCTGGCCCCTTGGCAGCCCCTTCACCAAGGGTGGCTCTGCCCTTTAAGTCATTCTTCTGTTTTCTTGAAGGATATCACACTTGTAGCCAAGGAGGATTATCTCTTTCCCCTGTAGAATTCCAGAGATATAACAGCATTTGTTCATTTTATCTTGTCTCTGTCCCCTTCATTCCAAGCTGAAAGTGGTTTTGGTGATACAGCATTCTCAAAACCCATGGCTCTCCCACGTGTGTCAGGATAACTACACCATGAAACAAGAGGGTCCTCCACAGATCTTTCCTGAATAAGTCTGTCTCTGCATTGGGTCTCTGCTCAATGTTTGATTGGATCCTTGAGTCCCATACCTAATCTCCTCAGTAGAAGTATGCCCAGCTATACCCTCAGACCTGTCTCTAAAACACACTTAAGCATCTTTCGCAAACTGGAATGGCTGAGAATTTTCCAAATCATCAAGTGCTGGTTCCTTTTTGCTTAGAAGTTCCTTCTTCAATTTATTTATTTATTTTTTTCCTCTTGCTTTTTGCTAAGAGCAGCAGGGAGAAATAGGGCTGTGTCTTCAACACTTTGGAAATTTACTCAGCTAAATACCCAAGTTCATTGCTTATCAATTCTGCTTTCTATACAACAGCAGAACGCAACTCAGCTACATTTTCTGCCACTTTGTAACAAGGATCACCTTTCTTCCAGGTTTGAATACCATGCTCTTCATTTCCTTCTAAGATCGCACCAGAAACAGCTCTAATGTTCATATTTCCAGCAACATTATGTTCATGACCGTGTATGTATTCTTAAACATGATAAAAGCTTTGTATGCTTCTCACTTCCTGAACGCTCACCAGAATCACCTTTAATATAATATACATATTTCCACCAACTTTCTTTTTTTTTAGTGATTATCCAACCCCAAACTTTCTTTCTTTTACATTTTTTATTGAGTAATAGTCATTTTACAATGTTGTGTCATATTCTAGTGCAGAGCACAATTTTTCAGTTATACATGAACATATACATATTCATTGTCACATTTTTTTTTTTGCTGTGAGCTACCACAAGATCTTGTATATATTTCCTTGTGCTATACAGAATAATCTTGTTTATCTATTCTGAATTTTAAAATCTCAGTCTGTCCCTTCCCACCCCCTGCCTCCTTGGCAACCACAAGTTTGTATTCTATGTCTATGAGTCTGTTTCTGTTTTGTATTTATGTTTTGTTTTGTTTTGTTTTGTTTAGATTCCTCATATGAGCGATCTCATATGGTATTTTTCTTTCTCTTTATGGCTTACTTCACTAAAGCCACTGTGGGAAACAGTATGGAGATTCCTCAAAAGACTAGGAATAGACTTACCATATGACCCAGGAATACCGCTCCTGGGCATATATCCAGAAGGAATCCTACTTCAAAATGACAGCTGCACCCCAATGTTCATAGCAGCACTATTTACAATAGCCAAGACATGGAAACAGCCTAAATGTCCATCAACAGATGACTGGATAAAGAAGATGTGGTATATTTATACAATGGAATACTATTCAGCCATAAAAATCGACAACATAACGCCATTTGCAGCAACGTAGATGTTCCTGGAGAATGTCATTCCACCAACTTTCTTTTTAAAGCAATGTAGCCTTTTAAAATCATGTACCTCAAAATTCTTCCAACCTTTACCCATTACCATATCCCAAAGACACTTCCACATTTGTAGATACTTGTTATAACAGCACCCCACTTCTTGGTACCAAAATCTGTAGTAGCTTTCTCAGGTTGTTGAAAAAAATTACCACAAATTGGGTGGCTTAAAACAAGAGAAACTGACTGTCTTACAACTACAGAGGCCAGAAGTCTGAAATCAAGACATTGGCAGGACCATGCTCCCTTCAAAGGCTCGAGGGAAGAATCCTCCCTCAACTCTTTCAGCTTCCAGTGGTTCCTGGCATTCCTTAGCTTGTGGTCTCATAACTCTAATCTGTGCCCCTGTCTTCACATGGCCTTCTTCGCTGTGTCTCTGTGCCCACTCCTCTTCTTGTAATGACATCTGTCATTGGATTTAGGGCCTATCCTAAATACAATATGGTATTATCTCGAGGGTCTTAATTACATTGGACCTTAATTAATTGCAAGGACCTTACTTCCAAATAAGGCCACATTCACAAGTACCAAGGGTTAGGACTTGAACATACTTTTTAGGGGGCATAACTCAAAATCTATTAAAGACTCCTAATAATGAATAACCCCAAGGTGGGGTGAGCTTCTCTGGTTGTCAACACCTGACAGATGTTAAATACCATTGCTGAGAGAATTAAATGCATCTGTGTGACTCTACATAGAGAGGATACCTGAAAATTTGTACCTGGATTTTCAGGGATTTCTCCCCATGCATCTTTTCCCTTTATCAATTTTAATCTGTATCATTCTGCTTTAATAAACTTTGACTCTGAGTATAACAGCTTTTCTGAGTCCTATAAGTTCTCCTAGTGAATCATGGAGGGTGAGGGTAGTCTTGGGGACACCCAACACACCCCTCCTCAGAGGTCTGAGAAGCAGTTCCTCAGGACCCCTTCTTTAAGCTTCTAAATTTTAATAATCCCTGCAACATCTCCTGTTCTCCCAGCTCTATAGCTGGGAGCTACTTTGTGCTTTTGCTATCTCCACAGTACTGTAATACGACAGTGTTCCATTTTGACATTTTCAGTTCTTCATACTAATTTAAGAATCTTTACATTAACTTCCCTCTTAAAAAAAACAACAACAAAAACACAAAACAAACAAACAAAACAAGTAGTGTGGTTTCTGTCTCCTGAGTGGACCATGACATAATTCTCAATCTTATTTTCTTCTCATTCTACCTGCTTTTCCTTGGGCAATGTTATTCTGTGTGATGTGGACACCAGTAAGGGTCACTACATCCAGCTTCACTGGGCATCTCCACTTGGTTTTTCCATGAGAACCTGCATTCACTTCTTGTCTCAATCACAAATCAAATGGCTCCTCCCTCATCTTCTCTACACTGCATTTGTTTTTCCATTTTTGACCTTCTAGTTTCTTTTTTGCCAATATTATTTTCTCCATTCCCTCTGACATTAAAACAGTTCAGTGTGAAAAGAGAGTAAGAATTGAAATGAGGCAGATATGGGTTCTAATCCTGGCTGTCTTATTTTATGGCAAAGTAAGATAATGATTTTGTCCTCACAGAGTTATTTTGGGGAATAAAAAGTGATTGGATATGAAGTGCATAGATCTGTGGTATTTTTCACATGTCAGATACTCAATTTCATTCTTCTCTCTTTTGCCACTTGTCTTAGTCTGCTCAGGTTGCTGTAACAAATATCATAGACTGGGTGGCTTAAACAATAGAAGTGTATTTCTTATGCTTCTGGAGGCTGGGAAGTCCAAGATCAGGTTCCTAATGAGAACTTTCTTCCTAGCTTGCAGACAGTTACCTTCTTGCTGTGTAACTTGCCCACAGGGCAGAGACAGAACATCTTTCTCATGCCTCTTTTAATAAGGGCGAATTCCATTCATGAAGGTTCCATCCTCATGACTTAATTACCTCCCAAAGATCCCACCTCCAAATATCATCACATTGGACATAGGGGCTCGAACATATGAATTCTGGGAGGACACAAACATTCAGTCCATCGCACTAATACTCTCACCTCGGTGATCTCAATTATCTCCTAGCTGTTCTAATTTTTTTCCTATTGATTATCCATACAACTGTCAAAGACACTTTTTTAAGAGACTAGTTTATTATGCTATTCTTTGGTTTAAATCCCTTCACTTGCTCCCTATAGCCTGTAGGATAAGATCCAAACATATTAGCATAACCAGATTTTTATTGACCTGGACCCAGCCCCATCCAGCCATACCATCTTTTTTTAAAATGATTTTTGATGGCATACATTTTTTGTATATATTTATTTTTATTGAAGTATAGTCAATTTACAATGTTGTGTCAGTTTCTGGTGTACAGCATAATGCTTCTTTTACTCTTCTCCACGTACTCTGCCTAAGTTATTTCACAGTTTTACTAATGCTGTTTGCTCTGTTCTCAAATCATCTCCTTATGCTGCCTGTTCCAGCTACCTCCCACCCCCACCTCCTACCTCTTGCTTAGAAAATCCTACTTATCATTTAAGCCTCAGCTCAAGCTGTTTTTGACAATGGAGTTGGGTGGTTTTCATCCCTGAATCCAAACACTCACTCATCCTCCTCCTTGAAATTCCCTATTAGAAAGTAAGAGAGCAAGGAATTGTAGCCAAATGAGGAAATATGATTATTTTGATTTCTGGGGAAAGTACCCTCTATTGTTTCACTGTCCATCATTGCTGATGAGTTGTGACATAGCACAAAATTTAAGTCTAGAATAAAAGGGGCTTCTTACTCCATTTCTGGAATCTAGGCTATCTGAAGTATCAGAGTAGCTGTCTGGATGAGAGTGGTCATGTCCCCATGCTTACCTTACAGGAGCAGAAAGTAAAAGGAAGGGCATGGAATAAAGAGTAAGCTATGAGCATGGCCTTATGCCTTTTACAGCTCAGAAACTGCCCCCCTAGAAAGTAAGCTCCAGTGAATATTCTGGGACTTGACTAATAAGGGTAATAGCCCCTTCCTTTAAAAAGTTGCCAAGACATGGGTAAAGGAAGACAGAAGCTGCAGTATGAGGTTTTTTCTTGCCTATGGGTAGAGGAGAAAATATAAAGGGCTAAAACATCCCCTCCTGCAAAAATAGTCAATTATTACTTCTTCTAAAAAAACAAAAATTTATTTCCCAGTGCCTCAGTTACCTTACTCCAATGGTCATACTTGTCCCTACTTGTCACAGTTTGTTTCTGGCTGTGATCTTGGACCTGTCTGCTGTAATTTTTTGTGGTTCTATCTCACTATGAGATTGAGAGCTCATGATTTATTTTTAGAAAGAATGAATGGTTTTTCATTTTTCTAATTTTTATGAATCCAATTCCCTTGAAGTAACTGCTCAAGAACTATCTGTTGAATGTATAACTTGATTGTGATGCTTCAGCCAAGACTATCTGAAATTACTCTCTCCATGTGTGTGTGTGCGTGTGTGTGTATGTATGTGTGTGTTTCTTTTTTCCTTGGCAAGAGTAAAACAAACATTAAGACCTACTGTTTCCAGCTCATTTGGGGGATAAGTTTAAATGTGTCACATGTTCTTATTATATGTGTTATAGGACCTCAGAATATTCACTCTGAAATTATCTGGAAACTAGGCTACTTTTAACACAACTACCAAGAAGAAGGTCTAATACTCTGGAAGGCAGATACTTCATTTGCTATAATCTAGATACCTTTCGGTCAAAGCTTACTATAGTTAGTTTTAAAAATTTTAAAGGATCAAGATTTCAGAAGCCTGTTCTTTCATATTCTAAGAGAGGTTCTTAGTAAGGTGGAGAGGGGTATATTTTATCATAACTGCTAAGTCTGGGAAGATGTTGCCACTTCTTTTACAAGAATTATGGTTGAAGGGTTAGAGAATTATGGTTGAAGGGACTTACTACAAGGTTTGAGGCAGTCCACTTTTCTGAGCTGAGGGATATAGCAACGTTGATTGATGTCTTGGGTGGGCAAGTATTCAATCTTTCATGGCAGGCATGCCTGATGAGAAACAGGGCTCAACAGGAAGCCTTGTAGCTGAGGAAATATTTATATACAGCTGGGAAGAGTGAAAGGAAATTTAGATGAGAGTCAGTCTGAATGACTAAGCACACATTTGGGAAGATATTTGAGAGGTGGGATGGAGTGTGATGTGGGTAGATTTGTTTAGAAAAGGGTAAGCTTGCTGAGCTCTGTGTCACGGAGGTACTCTGTTGATGGATTCTATGGAAAGAACCCATTGCTTATCCTGTTTCTTTGTTATAAACAAGCTTCTTTTCCATTCTCCACTTATTTAAACCCTGATAATTTCCTAAAGCCCTCTCTAATTACCTCTTCTGCCCTGAAACTTTCCCACGATCTATCTAGCTGAGAGTTCTCATAGTTCTCATAGTACATTGTTCAAGAGTTAAATGATTCTTGTCACTTTTTGTGCATTCTAGTTACTTATGTCCAGGTCTCTCTATGAGACACAAACTCAAACCATAGCAACTAGGGGGATCATTCAGTACAAGAGTTTTGGTTTTTGTTCCTGATGTTTACATTACTGTTTGTATTTTATTGGGATTTGATTTTTGCCTTCTATTGATCCCTTATAGATACTTTCTGAAAGCTTTCTCAAATTCTTTGTGGAATGAAGCCAGTGAAATAGCTGGCTTTATTAAATAACCTTACGATAATTACAAAACAATAATAAAAATAACAAACATTTTAAAAAGCAAGTTGTGTCAGGCACTGTTTTAAGTGCTTTATTTAATTCTTATAAAAAGTCCTGTGCATTAGGGACAATTATCCTATTTGACACACGAGAAAGCTGAAACTTGGAAAACTGAGTATCTTCCAAAGAGAACTCTCAGCTAGATAGAAGGTAGCTAACCCAACATTTAAATGTAGGTCATTTAACCTCAAAGGATATACCCCCTTAACACACTCCTATGTGTTAGCTTCATATTGCTGCTGTAACAAATGATCACAAACTTTATGACTTAAAAAAACACATTTACTACCTTATAGTTTGAAGATCAGAAGTCCAACATGGGTCTCACTGGGCTAAAATCAAGGTGTTAGCAGGGATGTGTGTCTTGCTAGCGTTTCTAGGGGAGAATCTGTTCTCTTACTTTCTCTAGCTTTTAGAGACTGCCCACACACTTTGGCTCAAGGCTTTCTTCCTGACAGCCAGCAAGGGCATTCTCTTTCTCAGAATGCTGTCTCTCTGATTCTGACTCTGTTGTCTCCCTCATCTCTATTTAAGGACCTTTGCATTACAATTGGATTCTCCCAGATAATCTAGGACAATTTCTTCATTTTGAGGTCACCCTGCTATCTAACCTATTCATAGGCTTCAGGGGTTAGGACATAGGTATCTTGGGTAGGTCAATGGGCATTATTCTGCTTACCACAACTACCCCAAGTCTACTCTAGTTCAGCTTAAAAAAAAAAAAAACCACTTTTTAAGCACTTATAAGGTACTAGGTACTATGCTGCAGTCTGTGGGAACAAACAAGAATCAGACACAATCTGTTCTTCCCACACGAAGTTCAGTGTAGTGTTTTAAGTGAAACTATTGACTCACCACCAGAAGGATGCAGTCCTTGTTCTCCTTAAAGTATCAGGCAACTGCCCAGAGAAACACATACTGCCTGTCATGTTTAATAGCATTTATTTCCATGATTATGTCTAAAGTCAGGTCTTAGAAGGCTGAACTTCATGGAAATCAAGCACATGTGTCAATATACTGCTCTCAATATTTAAACTAACAAGTTAGAGAATGAACAGAAATCAGTGTCTTCAATGTATTTTTAGCATTTTATTTCATGTTTTATTTGTTTATAGTACTTAGTGCCAACAAAGAGGTAAGGCAATTAATATCTTGTCTGAAGATGATAGGATGGCCATGGAAAATTGCATCTCATAGAAAATTTAATTCTATCATAAAGCTAAGTATATTCATACATCAAAAGTAAGACATTTAGATATTTAGACCATAGGAATCATTTGGATCCCAAAGTACACTTCTAAGTTATTCACATTTGTGGGAAGAAGGTATTGTTTTAAATTACAGAGAATTTCTTTTCTACCCATTTATCTGTTGATGGACACTTAGGTTGTTTCCATATCTTGGCTATTGTAATTATTGCTGCTATGAACATTGGGGTACATGTATCTTTTTGAATTAGTGGTTTTATGATATATATCTGTATCTATAGAGAGATATGGTGTATATATATACACATACACAATGGAATCAGACAAAGAAAGACAAATACTGTATGACAGCACTCATATGTGGAATCTAAAAAATAAAACAAACTAGCAAATATAACAAAAAAATTCAGACTCACAGGTTGAAAAAAATGAACTAATGGTTACCAGTGGAAAAAGGGAAAGCAGAAAGCGTAAGATAGGGGCAAGGGTACAAGCTACTATGTATAAAATAAATAAGCTAAAAGGATATATTGTACAGCACAAGGAACATAGCCAGTATTTTACAAGAACTATAAATGGAGTGTAACCTTTAAAAATTATGAATTGCTATGTTGTACACTTGAAACTTATATAATATTGTACATCAACTATACCTCAATAAAAAACACAGAAAATTTATTTCCATTGTTTTTATGAATACCAGCTGAACATATATTTTGATTTGTAAGTTTTACATAGTTCTGTTGTCTCTCCAATTAGACTATATTCTCCTTAAGCATCTGAGAATAGCACTTCTTATTTTCAACAGAGAACTGTACTCACAGAAAATGCACTATATTGGTTTACTGAATATTAATTGCTATCAGATCTCCAGACCTTCCTTGAATCTATGTTCCCCAATTCTGCCGTTGTAGAACCTAAAACACTAGGATCCAATTTTCTTGAAGGGAAGGATAGAAGAAAGATGGTTAGTCTAGCAAGTGAGATTTCTTCCAACCTGGGTCTTATGTAGACATGGTACAGTATGCTACAAACAAAAGTCTACAATGGCCAAACTGAGAAGGGACAGAAAATAAATACTGGAGAGCATCTCCTAGGAATAGAGATTCTAGCACAAAGTAGTGGATCCAGAAATTAAAGTTAAGGTTGGTTGTCACTAAGTACATGCTAGGAATACAACTGTTGGATTTTGGGTGCTTACTACCATTGTGCATGGAAATGCTGGCTTATATTTAAAGGTTGAGGGCCACAGCTGATAGGAGGAAACTATGAGATAATGGCTATGGTTAGAAAATGTTTAGAAATTAAAACTAGAGGGTTGAGTAGATAAGACTCCCTGGCTGGATGGCCTGAGAATATTCTTGGCAAGTTTTTGCACCATTCTACTAAGAACTAGCCAGGGCAGTCAGGACTGAATTCATACTGATATTCATTCTCTCCCTCCAAAAATATTTATCCATCTAGCCAAATTACTTTCTCCCTTCTCTCCAGGACAGCATCTCTTATTCCTGTGAAATATTAAAAAAAAATTTATCTCCTATTAACTTGAGTACAATAGTTTGTGTCACATATTTTGAACTCCGATGTGTCTGAAAATTTCCACCTATGTCTAACTTATATTGCCAGACAGCCATTGAAGTTTCTTTAATTCTTCAAATTGGGCTAGGGGAACTCTCAGTGTTCAGCAGGTAATAAGAGCAAGTCCACTGAGCGCTACCTTCAAACAAGAAATTTCTGTCACTTTCTCCAGCCAAATAATTTTATAGCACTTGATACATTGTCTTCTACTAGAAATATTTCTGTTTGGCTTAGGATATGCAGAATGAGGAGGGAATAAAAACAGTATCAAGATTTATGGTTTACTTTCCTATGAGCTGTGGTTTCTTTTTATATTGTCAGGATGTGATGGAAAGTACTGTCTAGCCCTCTCCCTCAACAAGAAAAACTAACGAGAAAAACTAAGAACTGCCTCTGCATTTGGCAATTTTGTAAAAAAAAAAAAAAGTTGAAAAATGAACCATATGATTCATAACCTCTGAGTGTACAAACTCTTAGTTGTTTCCTAATAATCTCTTTCTCTTTCTTTTGGCACATGGCTGTCCTGTAAGACTGTTCAACAGCCTCCTAAGCAATTGAGTAGGTGCATAAATGAATTCTTCTTGGTGAAAAGTGAATATAAGTGATGCTTACAAATTCCACCTCATTTAAAAAATATCGGTAATCTTGGACACTCTCTTTCCCTCTTTGCACTGGACAAACAGAACTGGATTCACATTGATCTTCATGGTAGAAAAGATCATGAAGAGGGCAAGCTTGGAGACCACTTGCTGGAGATAGCAGGACTCCTGCACCAGCCTAGGTCCCCAAATAATCTTATTGAACAGAGTCTGCCTACCCTCTTGAACTGTTACAACGTAGATAAATACATAGCTACATAGTGAACTACTGTGTTTTGAGGAGTTTTTGTTACAGCGGTTTAGATTTTATTCTAATAACACACTGAGTGAAGATTAAGTGGGAACCATCCTTCCTAACTGAAGATTTTCACTTCACTTCAAATAGAAATCTTGAGAGATGGAAATGAATTGAAGTCTTAAGATGTCAGACATTGAGGATTAGGACTGGGAGAATCTGACCTGCTTCTGTATGTGTAAAGACCAGTGTTTCTGGAAATGTCAAGAGGAGCTCTAAGAAGCATCTATAATAAAACTCAATGTGTTCTGTGAAAACGGAAGAATGACAAATTAAGTTGGGTTCTCTTTTATGAGATGGATTTTCATTTCAAAGAAGGATGAGAAGGACATCTTTAGAATTTGGTCTTTGTAGAATGTTCCAAGGAAGATATAAAGGGAAGAGACCAATTCCATATGTATTTTTGAGATGTGCTATTGTATAAATTGTACAACTGCAGTCTAGAGGACCTGATATTTGCTAGGCATCATTGTTTATGAAAATGAGGTTGGTGCAGAGTGTGGATTACTGAAAAGAATGCTAAGAAATGCATAAAGTCATTGTTTCTTGGGCTTTCATTTCCCATTTATTTGCACACAGTTTGAAAGAGTTCAAATAGATCTAAAAAAATCTTAAGAGAAGAAAAACTAATATGACTTTAAACAAACTCAGTTGATTTTGCTTTGTGGTGTTATTTGTCATTTGTGTTTAATTTTTCCTGATTAGATTATATATTTCTTGAGGTCAGGATATAAAGTATCACATACTAAATATTTCTAAGAGTTGCACTCTCCTCCTCCCATGAAAAAAAAAATGTCCTAATGGTCAAGTTCCTCATAAATTACTAAACAAATATATTAAGTAAATGCTTAGAAATATTTTATGCTTTAAGTACTAATATAGACATCTTTGGGGGAAATTGACATGTTAAAATGGTCTATATAAATGCATCAAGAAAAAGTTTTTAGTACACAGCCTTGCTTCCTAAAATAAGTACTTGATAAAGTTCATTATGCAATTGCATGTTCAAATTGACAGCCTCGCTGTATTTTTTAAGATGTAGATTTCTTTCTGTGTGTAGGTGCTATGAAGTATTCTGGGAGCTGCTTTGCTAAAAATAAGCCATCTGTGTCAATAATGAGCGCTCAACGTACAATCTAGTATCATTTGCACCTGCAAAGTTCAAGAAGGTAACTTTAGGTGAAGTGAAAAACTCTTTTATGTAATTGAATGACATATCTTCCAAAATCCTATTTATTAAGCTAGCTTGGTTCTTCTTAATGAGTTGCTGCCCTCCAACTCACAGATTCTTCACATAATAGGTGCAATGACAGGATGCAGAAGTGAGACTAGATAGAATACTTGGACTTAATAATAATCATATCTCAATCTACATGTTCTGTATAGGACTCCTCCCAACCATGGGTTATCTACCTGTAACATGTTGGCATTTGTATAGTAACTTTGGAACTCAATGTCTTTTCTAACCCCCATGATTCTTTACCATGTGCAAATGACCTTTCTGTGTCACTTTGTACCAACCTTACTAGCAAAGGATTAGATTAACCATGGTTCTCCCAGTCTTGTTAGATTCCCATTTCTCCTCAATGGAATGACTGCATTTTGGTCTTGGCCATGGAATTCAATGAGAAAACCGAATGCAGATTATCCTAGAAAATCTAACTGCAAGTCATTCTGGGAGTACAGGTAGGCCAAGAAGAAAGTGAACTTGCAACATAATGCTTAGGACGGTCGTGTCTCCAGCTCTAAGAGCCAGGGCCAAGGAACCAAACCCTTTCCATCCCATTAAATATACTGGTTAAAGAAAAACAATGGAGATAGGGACAATCAGTGATTAACTTTTGTTTCAAGTACAACAATTCCAGAATACATTGGCCATTGTTTCCCATAGTAAAAGACCTGATGGAAATCTCCATATTGGAATGTACCATAATATGTTAGAAAGATATTTTAAATATTTCTACTATATTTCTACTTAGACTTAGCTAGGTTTTGGAAACTAGGCACAAAGAAATGATAAAAATAAGTTTTAAAAATTGCAGATGATTTAGGATACCCCTGGCATACACTAAATTCCTTTGGCCATTAGCTATTAAAAACAAAAAGTTTAATAGATTATATAAAAAGTTGAGAATGTCCACCCTGGCTTATATCCTTTTAATGTGTCATCATATGAAAAAGAAATCAGATGTCACAGAAAGGGGTCAAGACACCATAGCATCACAAATGTGTAACTTCACTAGGTTCTTGAAAGGAGCCATTATTGCCTCTAGAGGAAATCACACAATCATTCCTTTACCTTCTGTTATGGTATTGAATGATCTTTAATCAGAGTGTGTGTTACAAAGGCAGTAAAATACGTGTTGATGTACAGAACAGTTTTACAAAGATGGTGTTTTGGACCTTGGACCCCCTGCAGCTCATATCTATGAGATAGCTGACTGCAGAGGGGTATGGCCCAGACGTAAACTGTGATCCGCTTCTTCTCTGCTGAGATAAGGAGCCCAGTCAGAAAATCAAATCCAAAATCATGCCCTAGTCAGTTGAGATCCCTTAGAAACTCACAACAAGGACAATTTTATGAATTGAGGATGCAACAAAAGTGCTGGAAAAATGCAGAGAGTTGAAAATATAAGGTATCCTCTTCATTTCTCCTTCTTGCCTTTGTGCACCTGCTAAGCCACTCTAGATAGATCAAAATGAAGTCAGTCATGAGAATATGCTTTAAGAAGTCTTTCCAGTCTCCACTCACAAAGCCACTTTGACTTTTTACCTCAACAGGATTATATGGGAGGCAGCCACCTTGGCTGAGGAATATTTTCCCTAATAGAGAAGCACATTTCAGTTGGGTTGGAACCATTGTGTTTTCCTAAGAAGGCTCTATGGCTTAGCTGGGTTAAGACTGTATCCACTCTTTCTGGCACACCATAGCTCAGTAAGTACCATGGTCAGCTGAGACCCTAGTCCTGATGCAGCACCCCCTCCCCATGACTTCAGGCAGTATTACAGATGATCATGATCATCATCACAATGATGACACTGATTGTAAAAACAAGAGCTATTGTATACTGAGCACCATTCTAGCTCACATAAGTTACCTTCTCTGTTTTGTAAAGGAGGAAGATGAACCTTAGAGACATTATATAAATTGCTTATTATCAGAGATTAAATAAATGGGAGAGCTATACAGAGTTTCTGCTGTTGATTTTCTCTCCTAGTTCAATCATGACCTCATTTTAGCCTCAGAAGTCTCCCTTCATGCCTCACAGGGACTTTATTTTTGAGTTTGTTTCCTAGGAATGCCACAAACTGGATGGCTTGAAACAACAAATTTTTTTTCTCCCCAAATTCACAGGCTAGTAGTATGTTATCAAGGTGTCAGCAAGATTAGTTTCTTCTAGAGACTTGAAGGGAGAATTTGTTCCACGGCTCCCTCCTCCCTTCTCCGGGTTGTTGCTAGCAGTTCTTAGTGTCCCCTGACTTGCAGCTGTATCACTACAATTTGGGTATCTTTTTTCATATGATGTTTTCCCTGTGTCTTTGTGTTTACATGGCCTTTTCCTAAGGACATTAGTCACTGAATTTAATGCCATCCTAATCCAGTATGACCTAATCTTAACTCAAATTACTGCAAAGATCCTATTTCCAAATTAGGTCACATTTACAGGTATTGGTGGTTAGAACTTCAACATATCTTTCAGGGGAACACAATCCAACCAATGCTTTTATTCCCTGTTGCTCTTTAAATGGCTCACTAGTAATTTTCCCAGAAACTCAGTTGTAGGAATAAAGTCTAGGCAACCTCTGCTATTAGATGGAAAACATGAAGCTCCCTTAAAGCAAGGATGTGCATGGGGCCTGGCTACTCTCATAAAATGGACAGGAAAGCAAAACACAAATCAATACCTCTGACAATTACCCTGCCACTCCAATGGGATCATATCTTGAGTGATTGCTTTGTACTACCTTCACTGCAGCTCAGAGAGATGGTGCCTCCCTCTTAAGTCATACAGCACAGACAACATAAAACCTCACGTCAGATATTTCTTCTGCTGTTTGTTGACAGAACCAAATTATTTATGAGCATATCACCTTTCCTTGGAGAATGGGTGCTGCTTAAACACCCCATCTACAAATTTGCTCCCATATGATGAATGAGGGACAAAGTAGAACTGCTTGGAATCCAGTGTCCTAATCAGCTCAGAGTAGAGAGGGTTATAAGTGACAGGGTTAGAGGATCATTTCAGAGAAAGAAAATAGGAAAGCTAAGGTTATCAGCTGAAAAACAAAAAGAAGTACAGAAATGTCACTTCTAATTGCAACCCATGCAGTAAAACATGGTCACTGATTAGGGAATCCAAGCAAGCAGTCTCTTTTGGGTCCAGATGGTGAGAGTTAAGGCTATTATGTGTACTGTAACACCATCTGTATTTCTGAGAACACTGACACCAGATTCCAATACCCAAGGGGAACCCGTGTAAATTTCTGCTTGTTCTAATTTCTTCAGTACCTGAAACATATTCACAGCCTCTCCATCTGCACCACACTCCTGACGCCTTCCATGTATCATTTGACAATCTGCAGTGCTATGCTCTTTCCATGACCCCCCATCTTTCCCACAACACCATTTAACTCAAATATGTTCAGCCACAGGGACTTTCCAAATCATTCACTTAGTGACCAAGGGCAGTTACCTACCACCCAGGAGGGAATGAGTCATTGTATTATGAAGGCCGTGGAAAAAAAAGAGACATTTGTCAACAGATTCTGTGTGTTGTAGATAAGTTCAAATGTAGCACACCACACAAATTTAGTGGTGCACAATAGATGAGTAAATTTTTGACAAGAAATGTCAGGAATTTTCAGAATCTTTAACAATAAGGAAATGGAAAATTAAATGTTTGTTGTCAAATAGGCACTGTAGGATCACAGTTTAATAAGCAAGGCCCTTTCCTCTGCTAGTAGTACTCTCAGAAAAATAAGAAACAGGACAAGGCTCTCAAGTTACTGGGGCATATTCTGGGTTTTTCCTAACAGCTAATTTTGAGAATGTGCCACAGACATAGTGAGTCTGTCACTCTCTTTTGTGTAGAACAATAATAAAATAGAGCTAAATACAAGGTATCTCTGTTTTCAAGGTGCTTTTTTGAAAAGAAGTTCTTGTGTTTCCATTAATTTGCTTAATATATAATGATTATGTAATAATAATAATAATAATAATAATAATAATAATAATAATAATAATAATAAAAAAACCATCTGTTAAATGTCCATGTTCTCTAACCTCTTTACATATCTAATTTTGTAATCTCCCCAAACCATTTGTCCATTTCTTAGATGCAAAAACTGAGGGCAAGAGACTTAGTGATTTCAGTCCACAACCAAGTCTGCCAGACATCGGAGGCCATGCTTTTTACACTACATGGTACTCCCTCTCATGGAAGTGTTTTAAACTGTGAGGAACTGGCTATGTGTTAGACTTCTGCGCTTTTGTTAACATTGTTTTCAAAATTATAATACAGTTATTGCTTTAGACAGCTTTTACTACAATAATACTAAACAGTCCCTAAATCTCAGTGGCTTACCATAACAATTTTTTTTTTTCTTTTTGCTCCTATGTCTGTGGGCCAGTTGAAGTTTGGTTGATCTTTGTTGAGTTTAATTGGGTTCAGTGAGTTCATCTGGAGGTCAGGTTGGGTTTATTCCACATATCCCACTGGAGAAAAGTAGCAACTCAGAGCATGCTCTTCTCATTGCAATGGCAGGAACATAAGAATCCAAGACAAATTATACAACTGTATTTAAAGTTTTTGCTCATGTCACATTTGCTACTATTCAACTGACCAATGCAAATCACACGGCCAAGTTCAACAACAACAGGCAAGGGGGGAAACATTCTGTCTACATTAAGGAGAGGTATGCCTAAGTATTTTGGCAAAGGGCATGGATATATATTTCTATAATAGAAATGGGGAGAAGAATGGACACAATATTCCAGTCTATCACCAACAGCCCTCAATTATCCATAGGATGTTATAGGTTTTCAAAATATATTCAGCAGAACCTCTGGGAAATCAATGTAGGTAGACTTTCATCTACTCTAATCAGAGTTTTGTTTTTATCACTTTTGTATACTGGGCTTCTTTAAATTTATATAAATTTACTTTAAAACAGGGTAAATAGAAATCACTAGCTTAGGTGATTATAGCTAAGAAAAAAAAATCATGTATGTAACTTTGGGAGGGTCTATTTTATACTTAGATTACCATTTTCTTCTGTTTTAGGTGGATAAGATTAAACTGTGCTCATAAAAAGAGATGATATGGCAGAATGGTGAAAACTCTGGTTTTGGCACTATCTAGCTGTGTGATTTTGAGCAAGTTACTTAACTTCTTTCTATGCTTTTTTTTAACAGTAAAATTGGGACAATAAAAATATTGAAGTCACAGGATTATTGTGAACTCTAAGAGAATGAAGGCATGTAAAATGATTAGGACAAGGCCTGGTTATCAGAAATACCTAATTAGTGATGCTTATCAGAGACTTACATTAAGTAGAATGGTAGGTCAAAGCAGATCTGATCTAGCAAGACACTGGAAGCAGATATTCAGGTGACAGCCTAATTATCATCAAATTATATTCTTTAAAAAATATTTACATATATTTTGAAAGCACAAACTAGTATGTATGATACGTATAAAAGTTAAGGTAGAAAATATTAAAATGGATACCTAATCACTCAGCATTGGACCTAAAAACTTCAATGTTACCAATATCTTTGCATCAACCTGTGTGCTCCTCGTCATCCTGTCTCCCTGCTTTAAATACACCTCTCAAATATCATTTCTCTGTAGCATAGCATAATGGTTAAGAAGGCAGACTCTGAGTCAGACCAGCTGCATTGGATGAGTTATTTAACCCTCTTTTGCCTCAGTTTCCAAACTACTATTTTGGGGGTAATTATAATATCTATCTCATCTAAGAATTATATGGGTTAATATATTTGTGGCATGCAGAAAGAGGCTTTGCATATGGTAAGCCCTGTGTTTATCTTAACTGTTAATCATTATCACCATCACTGAGATTAGTAACACCTATCACTGGATAATATTCTTTTTGGCTTTGCTTGGTTTTGAGTTTTACAAAAATGGAATAAGTATGTCTATGTCCTTGTGGCTGACTTTTTTATTTTACATTATACTTTCTAAGTGTCATCTACAGCTATTATGTCTTCGAATATAACTTATCCTTCATAGTGTCTATCCTTTCTTCCTAAGACTCTGAAAAAGTACACATTAAACTATTTCATTCTGCTTTCCCCATTGTTCATGCCATTTAAAAATTATTTTTTATCTTCTTTTCTCTTTATGCAGAAGTCTGTGTGTCTCCTTTTTCTTCATCTTCCAATGTTATAATTCTTTCTTTGGCAGTACCTGATCTACTTTTTAACATTTACTGATTTTCTTATTTTAACAATTTTCCATTTTGAAATATTTATTTATTTTTTAAAATACTGGCTTGTTATTTTTAGTATGTTATTTTAAAAACAAAATCTCATTTTTATTTTTGTAATATTTAATTCATAGTTTATAAACCACTTCTGATAATTTCAATATCTAAATGCTGCAGGGGCATAACTCTGTTCTTCATTACTTTTTGCAGACTCTCATTTATTTTATTTCCTTATGTGTTTGCATTTGTTATAATAAACCCAAATTTCACAAATCTCATTATTAAGCGTTCTGGAAGCCTAAATTGAGGATATTATCATCCAAAGATGATTTTAAAATGCAAGTTGGTACAAGCTCTTTGGAAACAATATGGTGCTTCTTATGTAGTTAAACATCTGAAAGACTTGCTTACCTCCTTTCTTGTTTCCTTACAAGAAGCCATATAATGTTATAGACAGTTGGTGATCCATTTATGCCCTTTTGAGTTGTTGACTAAATGAAGAAATCTCAAGTTC
This sequence comes from Camelus ferus, assembly GCF_009834535.1. NCBI lineage: Eukaryota > Metazoa > Chordata > Mammalia > Artiodactyla > Camelidae > Camelus > Camelus ferus. The sequence goes on along the minus strand of NC_045707.1, from coordinate 49,453,976 downwards.
CACTCTTGTCCATTCCATTGTCCTTAGAATCCTGATCAATATCAGTCTTATGGTGGACAGACTTTATGATGGCCACCTCCTGGTACACATGCCCCTGTATAATTCCCTCTCCTTGAGTATGTTGCTTCTTACTTTTTGTTTGTTTTGTTTTGTTTTGGGGGGAGGTAATTATATTTATTTATTTATTTTTAGAGGAGGTACCGGGGATTAAACCCAGGACTTCGTGCATGCTAAGCATGCTCTCTACCACTGAGCTATACCCTCCCTACTCCTTGAGTATGGACAGGACCAGTAAGTAACTTGCTTCCAACCAATGGGATATGGCAAAGGTAACTGGATGCCATTCCCATCATTATGTTACATTATATAAGAATCCATCATCTTAGCTGACTGGCTCTAAAATCTTGCCCTCCTTGCTGACTTTTATAAAATCTTGCCCTCCTTGCTGACTTTGAAGAAAGCAGCAGCTATGAGTTTTAAAACTGCAGAAAAATGAATTCTTTCAACAACATTAGTGAACTTGGAAACAAACTTTCTTTAGTAAGTTTCCAGATGAGAACGGGACCTTGTTTATAGCTTGATTGCAGCCTTGCAGAGGACTCAGCTAAACTAAGACTCCTGATCCACAGAAACTGTGAGATAGTAAATGTATTTTGCTTTAAGTCTCTAACTTTGTGGTAATGTGTAATGCAACATAAAAAAGAAACACAGACTGGTAGTACCATTTTCCTTCAGAGAAAGCCCTTCTTTTGCTGCCTTACTTTTCACTGCCTCCTGCCCTTGTTTCAGTTGTCATTTTTTTTTTCTCTCAAAAGGGTAAGGGGGCTGGTAGTGTTTAAGATGGAGAACTTGAGAGGTGCTTAGACATTTTCTTTTATTTACTGTATACCTCAAAGTGCATGGAAGTTTTATTTTATCAAGGACCTGGTTGTCTAATAGAAGGATAGTCTTTTAGTATCTAGTCTGCCTTACTTTTTAAAGCAAAAGTCCTCAAATTCAATTCTTATCACTAAAGTGAGCAAAAAGGATGTGTTTTATGATTGATACATAGAGTCTAAAATGCATATCACGTTTTGTTGGAAGAAAAGTCTTTATTTGGAAGGATGTAATTTTCAGATGAGAGATAGGTGTGTGGTAAGTTATATTGATTTTACATTTTTAATGCACTGACTTTATGTTGATTCAAGATTCAATGAGAGAAATGCAAAGAAAAAAGGAGGACATAAATTCAATTTTTAGCACTGTAGAAACAATATCTAATCAAATATTTCCTGAAAAGAACTAAAAAGATGTGTCCAGAATGACTGACAAAAGAATTCAGACCTTCTTCACAGATTCTCTGCATTTCTCTTTCCTGGGCCAGTGAACAGAGGGGAAAAACAAACAAAAACAACAAAAAAGCCTAATCCATTTTCTTTCTCCTCCTCTGCCTATCAGAAGCTAATGCCCACCTACTCTAGTAAGGAGAAGCTATCAATCAAGTTGAATGATTTTTGTGTAAGTTTGTCTATATGGATTTATTAAACAACCAGCAACCACCTACCAACAGTCCTTTAAAATCCACCCATGTATGTCAACTTCATTTATGAATTTTATTCTACCTAGATGGTGTTCTCTATGAAGGTAATACTAATATGATTGCTACTAAAATCATCATCTTTTTTCTTTTTAATCATGTGAATAACATTCAATGGTTTCCTTCTATGTGCCAGAAACTGTGTTAACTGATTGACATAAGTTGCCCCCAATTAGTCTCAAAATTAGCCTCATCAAAATTACTTATGATATAATTTTGAAGACAATTATTAAAATATTCATAGTAACATATGCTTTGCAAGTCAAATAGTACGAAAAGATTTAGTGATAAACAGCAGGCCCCTTTTATCACTTCTCCTTTTCCTCAACATTCCACATTGCAGAGGCAAAATCTTTATTTTTATCTATTTTATCTGATATTTAACTCTATGTTTTAAAATAACATACTTAGCAGTCTGTTTATTGCCTTTAAAAATTATATTCTGATTTCCTTCTGTGATGAAAGTTGCTTTCCCTTTAAAACCAGGAATAAGACAAGCTTGTTCTGTCTCACCACTTCTATTCAGCGCTGTACTAGAATGCAATAACACAAGAAAAAGAAATAAAAGGTATACAGATTGGGAAGGCTGAAATAAAACTATTATTTATTTGATGATGACATAGTTAAATATGCATAAGTCTTAGAGTTGACAAAAAAAAAAAAAAAAAAAAAAACCCTGGAACTAATAAGTTATTATAGCAGATTTGTGCATTCAAGGTTAATATATAAAAGTCAATTGCTTTCTTATATACCAGCAACAGAAAATTAGAATCTGAAATTTAAAACACAGCACCATTCATATTAGCATTAAAAATGAAATATTTAGACATAAATCTAACAAAAATTGTATAGGATCTACATATGAGAAAAACTATAAAACTGATGAAAGAAGTCAAAGATCAAAATAAATGGAGAGATATTCCATGTTCATGAATAAGAGGACTCAATATTATTAAGATGTCTGCTCTCAATTTGATCTGCAGGTTCAATGCAATTCCAGTCAAATGCCAGCATGTTATTTTGAGTATATCAACAGAATGATTATAAAATTTATTTGAAAAGATAAGAGACTCAGGATAGCCAACGCAATACTAAACAAACACAAAATTGGAGGAATGATATCACTTAATTTACAGACTTGCTGTAAAGCTACAGTAATCAAGACAGCACGGCAATAGAGAAGGAATGAACAAATAGATCAACAGAAAAGAAAGGAGAGAACAGAAATAGACCCACACAAATATAGTCAACTGATTTTTGACAAAGGAACAAAGCAATTAAATGAAGAAAAGATAATCTTTTCAACAAATGGCATTGGGACAAATGGATACATACATACACATCCACACAAGAATCTAGACAGAGACTTTACAGCTTCCACAAAAATTAAATCAAAGTGAATCAGAGACCTAAATGAAAAACACAAACTATAAAACTTCTAGAACACAGTAGGAGAAAATCTAAGTAAACTTGAGTTTTTACATACAACACCATAAGCATAATCCCTGAGGGGGGAAAGAAGATATTAGTCTTCACTGAAATTAAAAACTTCTGCTCTATAAAAAACATCATTTAGAAAATTTAAATACAAGCAACTGACTGGGAGAAAATATCTGATAAAGAATTTGCTTCTAAAATAAGCAAAGAACTCTTAAAACTCAACAATAAGAACACAAACAATACAATTTAAGAATGGGGAAAAGATGTGAGGAGACATTTCATCGAAGAAGATATACAGATAGCAACTAAGTATATAAAAAGATGCACAACATCATATGTCATAAGGGAATTGAAAATTAAAACAGCAATTAGATATGACTACTCATTTATTAGAATGATGAAAACCTAGAATATAACAATAGTCAATGTTGGTAAGGATGCAGAATAACAGGAGGTCTCATCATTGCCGGTGGGAATGCAAATGGTCCAGCCACTTTGGAAGATAGTTTGGCAGTTTCTTACAAAGCTAAACATAATCCTACCATATGATACAGCATCGTTCTTCTAGGTATTTATCCAAATGAGTTGAAAGCTTATGTCCATACAGGAATCTGCACACAAATGTTTATAGCAGTTTTACTTGTAATTATGCCAAACTAGAAGCAACCAAAATGTCATTTCATAGGTAAATGGATGAAGAAACTGTGGTACATGCCTACAAGGAAATATTAATCAGTGGTAAAAATAAATGAGCTACTGAGCAATGAAAAGACATGGAGGAAATTTAAATACATATTTCCAAGTGAAATAAGTCAGTGTGAAAAGTCTAACTATTGCACGATGCCAACTATTTGACATTCTGAAAAAAGACAAAAATCTAAAGACAGTATAAAGAGAAGTGATGGTCTGAGGTTTGGGAACCTCTGAGATGAAGAAGTGAAATACAGGGGAATTTTAGGACAGGTAAACTATTTCTGTATGATATTATAATGGCAGATACATGACATTATGCATTTTACCCTCTTCCTTCATCCATCGGACTGTATAACACAGTGTAAGCCTTAACATCAACTATGGACTGTAGTTAATAATTATTGGTCCATTAATTATATTACACATACTATACTAATGCAAGATATGAATAATAGAGGAAGCTGTATGTGTGTGGGAGGGATTCTTGAGGATTCTGTACTCTAAGCTAAATTTTTTTCAATATAGAACAGTTCTAAAAATAATTAAAAGAGCTTTCACATTATATTCTGACTTCCAACTACGAATAAGGTTGTATTAGTTTTCAAATACTGCCTTGCCTCCTCTCTCTATATTTCTTCTTAATTTTTGTTGAATCACCACTCAATGTAGAGATGATTATAATGATGCAAATATCATTAACAACTGAGCAGTGCAGAATACTATGATTACATTTTGTTTCTTGTACATCTATTCAATTTTTCCCCATAGTTTTTAATTGTTCTCCAACAAGAACTGAAAAATGCCTCTTATTAAGATCAAACACCTCAGTTAGTTTAACAGTTCACATTTTTCTTGAATCCATATTTCTTGGAGCCCTCTGTCCTCCTGCTCCAATCTGTATTGATTTCTTTCTAGACATTTTGCTTGGTTGTTTTTCTCTTGAAACTTCCTTTATCATCCTCAGAGTTCTCTTACTTCACTGCTTTCTTGAGTCCCCTATTTTCTGAATCTCAAATATTTCTCCTCGTGGTTTTGTATTGTGTCAACTTAGACAAACTGGAATTACATTTCCCAGAATGCCCCACTTGATATGGTCCTAGGTTAGCACTGGCTGCTTGAGTCATTTTGCTCAAAGTTTGGAAGATGGAAGTGAAACAGGGGCCATATATTTTACTCTTGGAAGGTTGGTGCAGGACACTCACTGTACTGAGTAGAATGTAATAATCTAATTTCCCTTAAAAAGACTTTTACCCTCTCCTCTTATTTTTAGCACCTTTCCTCACCTACACTTTCAGAGCTGCAAGCCACTCTATACCCTAAATTTGTCTTCAGCCTCTCTGTGGTCTTGTGGTACAAATCAACTTTCTTCTTAGGGGCTTCTTCTATTTAAGTTCCATAAGGGCACAATTCTTGCCTTTTGAATTTGCTGCTCTATTGCTTCTCCCTAGAGCAGGGCCTGGCACATAGTAGGGGCATAATAAATATTTGGTAAATGATAAATGCAAGTACTTAGTTTCAGCTTTTGTCTCTCTGCTAAGTCAGTTACTAGTTCAATCTTCTAAATTTTTATTACCAACTTTCTTCTATTTTCTCCTGTCCCATTCTTTTTGATTAAGTGGGAAGCAATGCACCCTTTGAAAATATTTTATTTATATTTACTCGTGCTCTTGTATTAGTGGAGTTTTAGGACAGAGTGGAATAAATATGCATTTTCATTTTACCATGCTTACTGGAATATCAAGCATTATTTTCAACTATTTTAATAGTTTTAAAGATGCTTTTGTTTTGATTATTGAATTCTTCCAGTAAAATTGTGAAGCCTAGAGATGGGAACATTTGTATTTTGTTTTGAGAATTTTGTGGCTTCTCCAACTTCTACTCTCATCCATTATGCTGTTATGTCTAGCATTATTTTTTTAAATTCAGTAGCAGCAGTTATCTGACCAGTTATAATTTTTCCATGAGGTAAGTACACTAGACTCAGGAACTCTTGGGCTTTCTCTTTTCCCTGAACTTTAAATAAATTATGACACATTTATTTTACAGTAGAATTAGGTGCCAGGAAAGATAAAAAAAAAATCTATCTTCCATTTCTCGGTTAAAGGCTGATCCTTCCAGCAGTATTTGTGTAATGACTCACTCATTATTGATTAAGGATCTAGAAAGTCTGGGGAATTTTGCATTTTGAGAACTTGGGAGTAATTTATGATAACAAGCTATAACAGGAAGAGAGTTTTTCTGTATGTTTGTTGCTAAATGCAGCTGTCAAACTCAGATGCCAAGAGGTATAAATGTAAAGAATTTTGTCATAATGCCTAGTGTTTCCTTAAGTAAAATAACTCAGTTGCATAGCATTGTATAGCTTAATGGCCTTTGGCTTGTTTTCTCTTGATTCTTTACAAATGTGAAAATTATAAAATCTTATGTATTCAAGACTAGCTCTGAATCTGTTATTGGCACTGAAGATAGATGGCTTTCATCTCAGATTCATTTTTCAGTTTGTTAAGCATTTCACCAACACTATAAAGCTGCTACCCACCTGTCAAAAATAAAATTTTATAGATTGACATCTTTGGATGTGCTACCTCTGATGACAGAGGATTGCTAAATTTCTAGCATTGCCTCCGTCTTCCAAAAACAGTAACAGAATTATTGTCCTAAGAAGAGATAAAAATTGTGTTACTTCAGTTTGAAATCTAAGTATTCTGGTGAATTCAATAAAGTATTTATTAAGCAAAGACATAAGTGGTGTGGTAGAAAGCACCTGCCTACAGAGTCACACGCAGGGGTGAAAATAAAAATATTCAGCAATTAGATGCACAAGTCATACAATCAGAAAAGAAATGGCCAAAATACTACCGTACCCCTGCTGTCCCAGGCATTCCTATTCCTTTCTAGCTGGTGAGAAAGTCCCCTGGGCCCTAAGAGAAGGGCCAGGGGCATACAGGGGACACAAAGCAGTGGCTATTTACCAACCATTACAGAAATTGTTCACTAGTATTGATGTACTGGTGCCTTCTGGCCTGAGTCATATTAAATTTGTATTTCTCTTATGGCAACTACAGTGTGATCCAAGGACAGTTCCTTAACCTCTCTGAGCTGAGTTTCTTAATCTGTTTTAACAGGCTAATGTGACTGGGTCGTTGTTTCCATGTGTCATTTTATGACTCCTGTCCAGATTTTCCAGGTGTATCTTGGGTGGACAAAGACTCCCTGAACCTGTGTTCTCTGGGAAGGAAGGCCCTATGGTGGAAATTATACACTACAGAACTGGACAATTAAGGGAGCTGCAACTCGACCATGGACAGAATGCTGTTTACGCAGTCAAGACGTCACTTCTACAACTATCTGCTGCAGAGTCTCACTGCCATTGCTAAGTTTGGGAAGGCTCCTCTGTCAAACTTCTCAGCCATTGATAACGTTACTATGATATGACATCTCTGCTATAATCTGCACCTTAAAAATGCATGCCTTGCCTTCTGAATCAAATAACTCGGTTCTGAATTCAGTTCAAATCTTGCACTAGTTCATCTGAATGTATAAAGTTAAATCCCATTTAGAGTAATGGCTACAAGGGAATCAAGAAAATTTTTTGCTTTCTAGTCTCTGCAATACAAGAAGGCAGCCAAAAGGCATAAGTGAATTTTGAAAAACCCACTCACAGTATCTGTCATACAAACCTAGGTCTTTTTGCCCCAAAAGCTCATATTAATACATCATCTTAAAAGCCATTTCTACCTTAAAGATCCTATGGTTAATTACAAAGTATCTAAATTCAGATTTACATAATAATGTTGCCCAAAGTTTTCAAAAACACTCGCTATGTTTATGCTGACAATTCATAGATTGTAAATTCCTTTAACAGATAAAGAATACAAAAATAATAGTTTTTTTTTTTTAAGTTGCCCCAAGACACAGAGCTAGGATTTGTATCTCTGTCTTTGAATCCAAATGACTTATTGTTAAGGTATCAAAATATGTGAATTTTATTTACCAAAGCCTTAGTTTATCTACCATTTCAATAATGGATGATTTAGTATTAACTTTAGTTAGTGTGGAAACTTCCTTTCAAGTGATTTTGTCTGTGATAGATTTGAAGTAAATTGGTGGGCTATGTACTCTCGTAAAGATAATGAGCTATATACACAGTCTTGAATGAATAATAATAATAATTATTTTTTGTATTTATTAACCATTGAATTCACCTTCCTGTATATGAAAAGGCCAAAGCTACAAAAATGAATCTCAAGTTACTTTTTCACTCATTTATCCAGGATTCGACAACTATGTAAATATTGAACCTCTCTTCCATAAACATAAATTGCCAAAATTTTCTGCTAAATGAATTTTGTTCTTTATTGATATACTATAAGCCATAATCAATAGGAGCCATATCTCAACTGAACTGTGGGGACTTTTGTAATATTAATTGTAGTTACTAATGTATTCAATTTATAGATTTGATTAAAATTATGATATGAAATTTTTATTTTATATTTTAAACATATTTTTACATATCTAATAATCTTCCTGCTTTTAACATAGAGCACTAGAAAATCCAGGACAGGAAAGACTACAGAAAATGGAATAGAAAACATGATCTCTAGAAATATTAATCTTATCAATCAAGAAATGATTTTGGAATCATTTGCATAAAGTCATGTCCTAGAATTGATGACATGTTCCTTCTAAAGGAAACAGTAATGAAGTTCAAAATTTCTTGAGAATTGTAAAGGAGGGTTATTAAGCAATCACAATTTTCAAACCCAGGATATTCCTCAGTGGCACAATGGGAGTGGGCAGCTGTGTTACTGAAGTGGGGGAGTAGGAGGGCTGTGTTACTGAAAAGAGTCGTGAGCTTTTACTTGTGTGTGCTTGTGTGTGAGTGTAAAATAATCATAAGAACAAAATCACTGAATGGACAGGAAAAGTAGCTCTTTGACCTGCTCTCTCCTGGGTCTCTCTTTGTTATTGTTTTACATTATGTTGTACTTTTCCTATCATTCCAGATAAGTCACAGCTAATTTAAAACAACCCCAGAACTGGCCCTATTCATACTCCACGTTTCTCAGATTCTTTTACAACTAGTCTGACATACATCATTTTCAGTGACTTTAAGCAAATAGCTTTATTTGCAAGAATGAGGTAAATTATAAACCAATTTGTGTGTTATATATAATTTATGAAATCATGTAAGAATTATGAAAAGGATTTATAGGCATGAAATTATGGAAATAAGGAGAAAACAATTGTCCTTTAAGTTCCTCCATCACTGAGGGAATCTGAATGATGAGGTTGAAAGCTCAGATAGGAGAATAGTTTAGCTCTCTATGAATTAAGCCCCATGTGTGCTTCTAGGCTATAAATTAATGGAATGAATCCAGAAATGAAATGATAGTTAAATGATAGTTCATTCCCACGCAATTACAACAAAAAGGAAAAAGCTAATCTTAGACCAATTGAAAAGCTTTCTTCCCCTTGTCAACAACATTCATAGCAAAAAGCATTTTTTGTTAATTCTAGTGGGCTGATAGCGGTAACAATGGAAGGCATTTTTTCCCAGTAAACCTGATTGACTGTTAGATTATTTTTATACTATTGTCTTCCTGTTTTGATGTTCTTGAAAGCCCAGTTTTCTTCAGACTGTTGATAATTGTTCCTTAGAATGAATTCGTACATGCCATGTTCTCACACTGCTCTTTTGTGAGGAATATATAGTCTTATCTGATCTCCATCAGAATGCCAAATGCCTTGAGTTTTTCTCAAGACTGAGAACAGTAGAGAGAATGTTTGCTTTTTGATTTATGTGTATGACTTAAAAGCTAGCATCACAATCAGGAAAGCAGATTAGTAAAGTATTGTCATGCTTTGTAAAAAGTTGAAAAGGGCTTCAAGGAAAAATCATGCTATACACGTACATAATCTTTTTTTTCCCTCTTCCTCTGAGCCATGTCCATTTAAACCACTGACTCCAGAAAATGCATTGCTTAATCTTTTAATTCTCTGAACAATACTAGTTTTTCTGTTTTTATAAAGTGTACAGAAAAAACCAATTATCCATTACCTCTAGCTATACCTCGTTTGAACTTATTTGATAAATTAATTGAGTATGGGTATTGAACCCTATGCTTCTCAATTTTTATGTCGATAACAGACCAGACCAGAAAGACATGGGGTATGGTTGATGAGAGCCTAAGTTAAGGGTCAGAGTCTTTATAGTGTTTCATGTACCCATATAACAAAGCCGTGTATGCTAAGACCAGACAGAACTCCTAGTAATAATGAGACATCAATAGAAATCCAATCATGTTTTCTGAGTCTCAATTTGTTTTTCCTTAGAAGAGAGGGTTTTGAAATGCAAAAAGCAAGTACCTTTCAACATGTGGCCAGCTTTTCACATAATACTCTAAAATTCACTTTGATTTTTATTGCTGTTCCTTTACACACCAACAGCCTATAGAGTCCATGATTTTGCTATGTTTGTGCAGTTGGGTCAAAGGTATTGCAATTGCCTGCAGGAGGAACAAACAGGAGGAAAGAATTAATTCAAATCATATTACTGTGTGAAATAAGGCATATTCCTTATCATACCTCAGCTAAGGTGTTTGAGCAGTTAGGCTACACAAATGAGCGGGTTCTCACTTTGGTCTGCCTTATAAGGAAAATCTAAATCTTCACCATCACTCATTCCTGGATCTGGTTTTATAGCTCACTTCCAGCACTTTCTAAATCTAATTCAAGATACAAAGTAGGATGTTTATGTGTGTGTGTGTGTGCGTGCGCGCATGCATGCACAAATACATGGTGTATTATATATATGTATACACATACACACACATTTTTAAAAAATCACACACTGCTGGACACTTTTCAAGAACACAGCAAATTAAGCCGTTTGGTAAGTCATTGTTTTCACATGTAGGATTCTTCTACACGTAGAGATATATAAAAATTCCAAACTGAAGACCATCAACCTCATATCTATAAGTTAGGCTTTGAAATAAATCACTAAAACAGATCTCTTAGTAACCACTGCCTGGATCTCATTCCTCCATTTTCTCCTGATAGGTAATTCCACATTATCCTTTGAGTTTATTTCAAGGTTATGAGTTAAATCCAATGTTGGATTCTATCCCCTAATTAAATTTGCTCTTCATGACTCAACAAATTAATACTTTGGAGACTGATTTTTGGATATTCATTTTCTTCACAGAAACAAAATACACCAGATAGTTGATGTGTAAAGAAACCTGTTAATATTTAATACATGGTTCTTGCACTAAAGTTTTAACTCTGTTTATACATTAGTTGTGGTTGACAGTAATCACTTATCGCCAACCTGAGCTGCTGCAATTGAGTTGGATTCATTTTGTGATGATACAATGATGAGTTTCACAGTAGTAAGATAGGAAAGTGAGGACCTGGAACTAGCTGTTGGGCTTGGGGCAGAGAGTCCCATTTGCAATAAGAAATAGTATTTGATGGGTTTGGTGACAATAAAGGCAAAGGCATTGATTGGCAAAGCTATCTGAAATATATAGCAGTAATGCAGATAGAGTGTGAGAGCATGAGAAAGAAATTAGAACTTCCAGGTGTATGAGGAGAAGCTGATTAGCAACTGTAAGTCCATTGTCACCTCCTAGAGAAATGGGGAACTAGGCAGATACCTCAGACAGAGATTGATGCATCAAGGGAAAGACAGGGATAGAGTTAACTCATGAAGCATGAAGCAGAGAACATGATCTTGGGAAGAAAGTGAAAATTCCCAACGTAATTGGGACTGAGGATTAGGGTCAGGCCAAGCTAGCTGGGACAACAGTTTGCTGCTAGTTGCCCACATGGTGAACCATAACTGATTGAGTCTTCTTGCCTGGCACTGCCTTTGATAGGAACTAGTGAAGTTCAAAACTAAAACAAGAATGGAAAGGTTCCAGCTGAGAGGAAAAAAGAAAATCAGAGGATAGGGATTAGGTGGGACCTAACGATACAAGACAACACCAGCATACACACATTTAACTTACAGAAATAAATTGCTTTGCTCACCTAAAAATTGCATGGGAAATCCTCTTTCATTTGTAATTTTTTTTTTTTTTTGCTCTCAGTAACCTAATGAAAGAGGATGCAAAAGAGAAATAAACAAGCTACTTAAGAACTTTTTCAAAGACAAATTTGACTACTTGTGATTTTTGCTTCACATGCTTTTCTTGAACGCAAACTATGTAATAAGTGGCTTCACTCTAGTTTCTTAATATAAAAGAAGAATCAGGAAAAGAGTTTCTTTGGTTGCTGGAGGATGCTGCTTCAGGAAAACTAGAGAAACAAAGAATCCTTAGTAGATGGTCTTGGAACCAAGAAGTTATATAACTATTTGTCTTTTCAGCAAATACTAATTGAACACCAAATATGTGCCATGGGAACTGGGAACACAAAGAAGCTGCCTGTCTTGAGAAAAGACTAGTGGAATGAAAAGCTGTGTAACTAGATAATTGCAAGACAAAATCATAAAGGCTGCAATAGAGGCGTTAACAACATACAGAGGGAGTTATAGGAGGTAATGGCTACTTCTATCTGTGGTACAGAAGGCATCAGGCTAGTAATTGCTTGAGTTCATTGGGATAAGGAAGAGACAGGCATTATTAACAATAAAAGTACCATTCATTTGCAGAGCAAATTAAAGTTTTCCAGGCATTTTCAATACATCATCTGTCAAATAGAGTCCATTAATGAGGTACTGTCCCTATTTTACAGATAAGGAAACTGGCTCTGAGCAGAAAAGGAAGGTACCCAGGCCACCGAAGAAGGCAAGTGGGAGGGGCTGGGTCTCATAATCACTAAAGAGCCTCCTAGTATGTCGTTCATGGTGGCCTTTACAATCATATACACGTAAGTTGAGTTGAAGATACTCTGACTCTTAATTTAGCAAAACAGCATCAATATACTAACATGGTTTTTTTTGTAATCAAACTTCAGACAAACTACTCTGAGCCATCTTTTCAACAAGGTCTCACCTTTGAACCTTATCTTTGGCAGTCTAGTCTAGTTGTAGCAAAACCCCTGCTTAAATCAGTTTAGTGAGAATTCCTTCACCTTCAATATATGATCAAATTCCTTATCCCCCATGGTTGATAACTGATAATCCTGGCTTGTCTTCAGTAGGAATTCTGTTAAATCAGGTTAGCGAGAATCCCCCTGCCCCTGATGTCTCCTCTTAGTAATTTTCTATCCACTAACCCCCTCACTCTGCTTGTTGACTATAAATCCCCAGCTGTCTTTGCTATAGTTGGAGTTGAGTCTGATTTCTCTCCCCTATTGCAATAGTCTAGACATCTACTGTAACAGTCTTGAATAAAGCCTTTCTTACCAATTTTAACAAGCGTCAGGATAATATTTTCTTTAACAATAGTATTGTTAAAAGATAAACTGAAGCATATTAAATATTTTAAGAGTTTTTTTAAACAAAAATCAATTTGAATCAGGTAGCATCTAATCTAGCAGATGGAAAGGAGCTCTAAGGAGCTGCACAAAATTAAAGACTTTTATAGGCAGAATGGAACAGGAATAAGGAAGTTATACCAGGCAAAAAAGTGGGTTGGTTACTGCAAGGTTATCTCCCTTTATGGATGGCAAGGATCTACCAGGCAGATTATCTAACTAGTGCTAGTCAGGTGATTTCTGATTGACTGGTTTAAGATTCCATTTCTGGAAGAGTTGAAAGTATGATTAAGTCTCACTTTGGTGATGTGGGGCTTAGCAAAAGCAACTCCATTTTGAGCCAGTTGTCTTGGTTTTAAGAATTCTCCCATTTTGATCAGAGTCAGCATCCTGAGAAATGGAATCAATTTTAAGGAATTAACTCTACACCTGGATACCACTCTGGAGTTCTCCCAGGTTTTTGTTAACTCTCTGTGTGGTATTCACAGGTCATGACATATTTTTGCCGAATATCTTTGTGGTATTCACAGGTCATGCTGTAGAGTTCACATTCAAGTTGGTCACTCTCTCTCTCTCTCTTTTTTTTTTTTTTCTGATGTTCTAGTCTTAGGGAGATTATTCAGTTGGTGGTTAGTGGCTGTGAACATTCATTTAAAGCTTTTGAGAGAACACAGCACACCAGGGAGAATACCTGATTGTTATAAGCAGGATAATTCCCAATTTTGGGAGTGTACATCAGAGCTATGGTCCCTATGACCCAAACCATTCAGAATCAAATCAAAGGAAGACCCCACTGAAGGGGTCACTTAGTTAAGCCTGCTGCCTTGTTCAGTGATCTTACATAGCTGAGTCTCAGCTTCCTCAGGAGTCTCAATCCAAGTGCAGCAATAGTGTGGGCCATAGCACAAACACCTCCTTGCTCAGCTAAAAGATATTTTATTATCAGGGGCTATCCTATTACAAAGAACAACTTTGGCCAGAGAGCCCAGGGATTTTTATTGGGCATCTATTGCTTTAACAGCAGATTCTAAAATATCTTCAAGAGTTAAGGAGAGATTCCTGATCATAGCCTCATTTGCACTTATTCCTAGCCAATGCAATAGGGATCTGCCAAAGGGAAATAATTTTGAATCACTAATGCCTCCTGGTAATCCTGTTTGAGTCTGTGGCTTGGGACTGGAAAGGTGACAGTCACAGAGGCCAGTAAAATGTAGGGGTCTGTAGACTGCACAGGTGGTTTTATTCTGGTTAACCTTGCCATGTGTCGCTTTCTCTGCACAGAGCCTGGATGCAAGGTTCTGCTGGTTTGGAGTTGTTAACCAGAGACAGGGAAATGGATCCTTAAGGTTAGAGACAGAGAGGGAAGCTGAGACTTTGGAAACCAGGGAGGAGTTTGCGATGAGAAGAACTACAGGACCACCAGCATTGTGGCAAATCCAACAGTCATTTGGAGGTTGGACTACCCACACCCTTGCAATGGCCTGAGATATGTGAACAATGGCCTTATCTTTCTAGGCCAGAGTACGAAAAAGTGAACAGGAGAATTATAAAGAGTTTCATGGTGTAAGAATTAGGAAAACAATGGTCAGAGAAGAAAAAATGAATGGAATGAAAATCTTGACAGGAAGCAGTGTCCCTTGATGTCAGCTACTTCTCATCCTAGTCAGTTTGATTTTGAGGCCTCCAGCATTTAACCAAATGTCAGGTGAAACATATGTCTTAAGTTGTGAAATATGCATCCAAGTTTTGACACTATGTAATTCATCAGTAGTGTCATTGGTCAAAAGTGCTTGGCAGAGTTCTTTCCACAAATCTTACTTTTGCAAAATCTAAACAATTAGAATAAAATGATAACTATCTGTAAATGAAAAACATAAGATGCCCATGGTTAAAAAGTGGATGAGAGTTTACATAATAGAACTGACAAAGAAATGTGGCTATTTCTGTGACACACAATATGTTAAGATAATAACTGGAATTGTGACTGGTAGTATTATATAAATTTTTAGAAATTCATATGATTTCTAGAATACTTACACTGATAATTGGCAACCATACAAACATAAATACTAGTATGTAAGAAGGGTTATCATCATTTATTTGACAATGCTTCTCATGTTATCTAACAAACCAAATAAACATAGTTGGCTTAGCATCAGTCTTTCACAAGGTGAGAGACAAATTCTTTGATAGTCTCCAGGGTCCCTTTGGGAAATCTTAAAGTTAACTTGAGGTAAAAAAATATTCCACATAGAATTTGATTTTGGGAAGTTGTCAAAACATCAAAATGTTTGAACATTTGAATAAACAGGATCACAGATTGTTATAAAATAATATTTAATTATCTATTTAACCGAAGTGGCAATAAATACTTTTAAAAGCAAATACAAAAGGTGACACAGTTGTGAGTAAAATTTAGCTCTTTTAATATTGAAAAGACTAGGTTTTCTAAAGTAATGAAAGACCTTATAAAGACAATGTGATGCACAGTAAATTATTTTGGTAAGACACAAAATCTTTGCTTTGTAGGTAAAAATAAGCAAACAAAAACTCTCACAATCCTTTTCAAGAGCAGACCAATACTCCAAGATAAATTTACTTCAATGACCTAATTAAATTTGAAAGCTTTTGCACAGCAAAGGAAACCATTAACAAAACAAAAAGACAACATACTGAATCTGGGAAAATATTTGCAAATGATATGACCAATAAGAGGTTAATACCCAAAATATGTAAACAACCCAAACAACTCAATATCAAAAAAAACAAGCAACCCAATTTAAAACATGAGCAAAAGACCTAAAATAGAAGATATACAAACAGACCAACAGGCACATGAAAAGATGCTCAACATTGATAATCATCAGAGAAAGATGATTAATCAAAAACACAGTGAAAAATCACCTGTCAGCTGCCAAAATGACTATTATCAAATCCTACAAATAACAAATGTTGATGAGGATGTTTTGCTATTTGCGACAACATGAATGGCCCTGGAGGGAATCATGCTTAATACGTCAGACAGAGAAAGACAAATATTCTATGTTATCACTTACATAGGGAATTTAAAAAATAAAACAAACAAGTAAACAAATGTAACAAAACATAAACAGACTCACAGATACAGAGAACAAACTAGGGGCTACTAGTAGGGAGAAGGAAGTGGGGGGGGGCACAATAGGAGTAGGGAATTAAGAGATAAAAACTACTACATACAAAATTAATAAGCAACAAGGATATATTGTACAGTACAGGGAAATATAGCCATTATTTTGTAATAACTTTAAATGAAGTGTAATAGATAAAAATATTGAATCACTCCATTGTACACCTGAAGCTAATATATATTAGTATATATATGATATTATAAATATTTATATGTTATATGAGCTATATATTATAAATCAACTATACTTCAATTTAAAAAAAAAAGAAAAAATTTGTCCTTTTAAGAGAAAACTAAATTCTAATTTTGTACCAGTGTGCTTTTCAAATGAACACTAATTTTTTAAAACTTAAATAAACCAATTCCAATGTTAGTCAGCTTGACCACACATAAAATTCTTTCCCAAGATTCTTTTGTTATAAACCTTCTGCAACTTTTTAATATCCATTCAAATTTTGTCCTTTATTTTTTTTACTCTTTTTTTCTCATTCTGGAACAATCAGTTGTTCTATGTTTCTTACCTACTTTTCATAGACTGACGTTTTCTTTCACCCTTATTATTTCTAAGTGGTTTTAATTGCATATATTGATTAGAATTCTTAAGCCTTGGAGTCCTTAATTGCTAGTGAAGACTAAGAAGTAAGCAACTGTGGGCTGTCTGTTACACTAGCATTCTGTGGATTGGCAAATTCATACATACATTCTATAATTTATAGAAGCATATTCTTCCTCATCATAAATTTTCCACTGTGGCACAAAATATGTTTACTAATAAACCGAAGTATCTTTATTTCCTTTGTAAAAGGAAACCCAAAGCAGAAATATTTATGTTCAGTTAATGTTTTGTATTTTATCATATTTGAAAATAATACAGATGTTCAATTAATATTCATCATTTAACTTATCTCAGTATAACTTTAAGATTTCAGGTTACCAAGAAGAGTTTGGAAACTGTTTTAAAAGTGGCATACCAAAAAGCATAATTATTGTTCATTTGTAAACTTTTATCTAACTTACATCTACTTAATGTACTTGTTTTTAACAGTTATGTTTAGATTACTCATGAAAATTTCATGAGATATTAAACACTAAACTATCACCTTAAGTTATCTTTCTTGTTGACAAATTTAGTAACAGAGATAACATGAGCTTATTATTATTTGACTTTCAGCAAACCTATGTTGATTAAAATTATTGTATTTAATGCTGATAACTCTAAAGACATGCCTATAAAATCATATAGTATAATGATAAATCCATATAAGTTTTAATTGGTATGGGTATTACAATTGGGAGGTAGGAGGCTAGGAAACCAGGTATAAGAATAATGATGTATTTTTGTTTCTATCTTAGCTCTGACCAGCCCTTCATGATGGGAATAGGTCCAAAAACAGTAACTTGTCTCTCCAACCACCATACAAGGATGGGTCAAACTAGTTATATTGATTTGGCTGTATTAAAGAGTCAAAGTAAATCGAACAGTATGTTTTCTCTCAAAAAAAAAAAAAAAATCCTTCCGAATATTTCCCCCAGGGACAAACAGTAAATATTCTTTACAGTATTGAATAACCCCATAGACAGAAGAAGTATCTCCAAAGAGACTGCAAAGGATACTTCCCTCTCAAGACCCGGAGCCACTCCCAGACAACGAAGAGAAAGAAAGACGATTTCCGGTAGAGCTGGCAACAGCAGTACCCTGGCCACCAGTGGATTGCAACCCACATTTCTGTCCGGCCATATTCTGGGGGCCCCCAACATGACGAATGAGCTGCCTGAACACAGAAGAACCCGCGTGCCCTAGTCAGGAAGAAAGGTGCCTCACGTCTCAGGACACAAAATGAGATAAAGAAGTCAATAGCCGTTCCTGGGAGAAAGACCGTCGACAACCACCGAGCACCTGGAAAGCAACTGCACGAGTCAGGATTCAAAGATTTAATTCTTACGAATGTTTTTTCCCTTCCAATCTGAAAGGAGAGGACGACGTGAAATTTTCCCTTCCTCTACTGACCAGGCACCACAGAAACCTAGGAGAGCTGACTTTAATGAGAATTCTTACCCTTCGCCGGCTTCGGCCAGTTTGCTCAGGATTCTGTAGGCTCCGGAGCAGGTGGGGTGTCCCAGCGGGTCGCGACAAACTGAAGAGGAGGAAAAATAATTTTCCCTCGACCCTTTACTGTGCGTGCTTGGCAGAGACCCCATGTTCTGTAGGGACGCCTCGGAAATGGAAAAGCTTGTCCAGGTTAAAAGTTCTCCGCTGTGGCCGCTGTACTTAAACATTATCTTGGTTAAGATTATCCTGCTTGTTCGGCCTTAAAAAAAAGTTTTGTTCACCTGAGGCTTCACGCTGGGCCCCGTCGAGCTTAAGCTGGATGCAGTCTGACCCGGAACCAGTGTTGGTTCTAACTCGACTGTGGTCGGAACGTGGACCCGGTCCCGTTTCTAAGTCGGACCCGGTCCAGTTTTTCAGTCGGACCCACTCCAACTCTGGCCATTTCCAGACGAGTCTAGAAAAGAAATGTTCAAGTAAAGCCTGAAAGCTCCTAAGACAGAAGCCCTGGAGGCTCCTAGAGGAACGGACCCGGCTTTTCCTGAGGCGGCGCGAAGGCGGCGCAAACACAGCGCGAAGGCAGCGAGCCCAGGGGCTCAGCAGGTACCCTGTCTGGTTAATCATGGCGTCTGGGCCCGGGGGTCTCCTTCGGTTCCCGCCTCTTACTGTTACTAACAGAACTGTTATAAGATAAACTGAGGCATATTAAACATTTTAAGAGTTTGAGCAAAAATCAATTCAAATCGGGTAGCATCCAATTTAGCAGGTAGAAGCAGGTAGAAAGGTGCCTCAAGGAACTGTTCAGAATGAGAGACTTATAGGCAGAAGGGAGCGGGAACAAGGAAAATAAACGAGGCAAAGAAGCCGTTGGTTATTGCAAACTGACTTTCCTTTAGGGGACGGCAGGGTCTATCTGGCAGGTTACCTCACTAGTGCTGATCAGGTGGCTCCTGACTGACTGGTTTCAGATTCCATTTCTGGGAGAGCCAAAGCTATAACTAAGCCTCAGTTTGATGATAGGAGACTTAGCATACATGACTCCATTTTGGGGCTGTTGTCTTGTTAACAGTATCTAAAATTGAAATTCTACTTGTAAACCAGCTGTGACTAGGATAATATAGAAAGAGTAAATATTTTTCTCCCATGAAAAGAAATTAATGCGTTTTAAGCTTCTTGAAAGTAAAAACGTTGTCTTCTTTAACTTTATATACCCACGAATTATGGTGCACTTATATAAATATTTAATAAATATTTAGCAAATCCATGTGTGTATATTTGACAGATGAATTAATTTATATTTGTTTTATTATTTAGAATTCATTTTCTTTTCATAAACAGTAATGTCTTGGACCAAGAGTCTTGGTTAATTATTTGTCTTAGTAAATCCCTAACTATGGCCTTAAATTTATTCTTGACTAATTTTGTTCAGTTTGCTTTGTCACACAAATGAAGGGCAGCCTTCACCACCAGGAGACAATGGCTAGAACAGACAATAGAAAATGGCCGTTCCCTTTCAATCTACCTGAGAATGTTTCAAACAAGGATAGAAGCACATACTGCCCAGTATAGAATAAAAGCACTGTTACCTCTGCAGTCTTTTCCTTAGATGAGATTATTTAGTGATGGTAAAGACCTGAGTTCATTTTAACAAATTGAAAAGAAAAAACCAATTCACAATTTCGAAAACTACTTTTTAATCTTATATGGAATACTAGCCAAAAAGAGTTATTTACTTCTTACTCTGGGTTTAGATCTGTTTTAATTTCTGTAGGAAACTGCATAAGATTGTAGATCTAGTGCCTGCCCTGGAGGAATTTATAATCTGCAGGTAGAGAGTAAACAAAAATGAAAGCTACTTAGAGGCAAAACCAATTTACACTTTTCTATTTTTAGAGGCTCTAGGGAGAGTAAAATTATCATTGCAGGCAGCACTCATAACTTCTGAAGGAAAAAAATCAATGCCTTTTTATATGTTGCCAACTTAGTGAACTCTGTGATGTGAGCTCTAAAGAGTGAATTTACAAGGTGAATAACAAAGATCTCAGAAGCTTAGAGGAGATTTTCAGTTAAGATTTTCAAAAGGAAAAGAAAAGAGACAGACAAACATTACAGTGGTACATTTTTGAGAACCAGGAAACCTAGGAGTATTGTTCCCCTGGCAACCTTTGTGCAGAGTTTGTGAGTTCACACAGCAGTTTCTCCTGTTTTCGTATTGCAATCAAGAACTTGATTGTTTTTGTTAAAGTGATTATTTTGCATTTCTTCTCTTTTTTTTCCTTTCCTTTGTGCTTATTTTACATCAAGGTCTAAAATCTGTTGGTTGTTCTCAATTTGTCTAAAGTGCAAATTCTTAGAAGCAAAGTAAAAACTGAAGCAAAATGAAAAGGAAGTTTTAAAGAGTTAAATTCTAAGAGGGGGCAGGTATAGCTCAAGTGGTAGAGTGCATGCTTATGATGCATGAGGTCCTGGGTTCAATCCCCAGTACCTCCTCCAAAAATAAACAAATCTAATTACCTTCCCCCCAGAGAAAAATAAAATTAAAAAAATAAAAAAAAAAAGAGTTAAATTCGAGAAAGTAAATGTGTGTTTGTAAAATCAAACTTTCAGAGAGAGCCCAAAGAGGAATTTCTGAATAATAACAAGAACATTACACAAATCCTATTATCTTAAAGGGTAGTTTAAATTATAGGCAGCCTTACTACTGGCATAGAAGCTATGCTGCAAGTAAGCAGAGCTGTATCTGGTTGTAAAATTTAAAAAACACAATTACTGTGCCTTTTGTGATTAATAATATTTCATAATTATTCTAACTGATACTTCTTCCAAATGGACTGAAAGATTAACCATTAACCTCTTATTCGCTTCTCTTGTCTCCCTTCAGTGTCCTGGGTCCTGGATACTTAGGTCCTGGCTGTGACCTTTCTTAGTACCTCTTGATGCTATGATTCTTTTCATCTTCCATCATCCCCAATTTAATCAAACCCTATCACTTGTGTTTTGTTTTACTTTGTTTTGTCTTAACAACTCTCTTGATCTTGTTCTGCTAAGCACTGCTGGAGAAATTCAGGCAAGCTTGCCAATTGAGTTCTGTGCAATTAGGCCCTCCATGCTGTTCTGCTACCCCTTTATTCACCATTAACTCACTTCCTAAAGCATTTTCTTCAGCAGTTGTTCTAATCCTTTTTCAATTTCCTCCAGCCTCCAACGACACTATTGTCTTCTTCAGGCTAAGTAAAGACTTTTCCTCTTACTTGATTGACAAGACAAAATTTAAGGAGTTACTCTCCCAAATCCTATCCTCTTTATCTTAAAAGCAGTTGGCCCCAGCAAGGAAAAAAAAAAAAAAGAAAGAAAAAAGGCATGCTCGAAGTAGGACAATTAAAAGGGGAGGGTTTAAAGGGACAAACGTAGGAGCTGTGTAGTAACTTAGGGCTAGTAACCTTTAAGCCAAAAGGGACAAGTGAAGAGAGCAGTTACTGGGTTTTGAAAGGGGACGGTCCTGTAGATTTAGCCACCTTGAGTGGAGCTGTAACCTTCAGCTGAGGAATGCAGCCAGCTCAACATGACTCTAAGATGAGAGGGCCAGAACCTCACCTCTCTTCTCCCTTTCCTAGGAGGTTCTCTCCATTGCCTACTGATGAGATCCATAGATCAGCTTGCTGGTGCAGACAGCAGGGCGCAGTCTGGAGGGACAAATAGAAATTATCTAGTATAGATTCTCAACATTTGTTTTGGTTGAGTCTATCATGTAAAAATATCATTTTAGATTTCATAAAGAATAAATAATTAGTCCTGCCCCCACTTCTACAGAAGCTAAAGGCCTAGCAGTGAAGATATTTACACCTATAAATATGTAAGCCATATACATAAGGCATGTAAACAAACATATGTATAAAAATATGATTCAAAAGAAAAAAAATTATAAAATGCTGGGGCAAGAGAGGCAGGTGAGAGATTACTACTAAACGGGAAAAATCAGAATATTTTCATGTTTTTGGGGACCCGTAAGAGTGAGGAGAATTTACAAGTATGGAGAGAGATGTCAGGGAAGGCATTCTAGTCAGAGAAAGCAGCAAGGACTAAAGCAGTGAGATGTGAAAACATGGACTATATAAAGAAATAGTGGGCAAGAAAGTTAGGAAGTTGGGCGTCTGTAGAGGTAGTCTGGAGTATGGTTGAGAACTTATGCTAACGGAAGCTAGCTTTCCCATGCTTACTATGTAACATCATCATACTAAATGAATAACATTCATTAGTACTTTTCATACAACAGTTGCATGAAGCAGATACTATTATCCCTGTTTTACAGATGAGGAAACTGACTCTTAGGGCGAAGTTAAATAATTTCACCAAAGTCACAAAATTGAAAAGTGGCTTCTTGTGAGGATTCAGTGACATAACAACATTTAATAAAGGCAAATAGAGTGACCATCATGTAGCAGATGTCCAGTAGGTGTTAATATGCATTAGCCACCTGACCCATCTTGACTTTTGACCTGTAGTAAAAGGAATCTGACAGCAGTGTGGAGTGACTTAGAGGGAGAACAGTGCTGAGAGGGAGATAACAAGGGTGTTAGTGGGGATAGTGATGGCAGGAGTGGATAAAATAAGATGGGTTCAGGAAATACTACTGTGCTTGGATTGATAAAACTTGGCAAATGATAAAATGGGGTGCTAGAAAACAAGGGTGAAGTATAGGACAGTTCTTTAATAAATATTTTTGCTTCCTTTTGTTCCCTTTCTATTCAGAGAGATTAGATCTCCCTACTTATCCCCAGTGGGTCTTTCCTCTCTTCATTCTTTCTTGTTCCCACCTGATAAATTAGAATGATTGTATACTGCTTTCTTAAAGCAGTTATCTGAAACATCTCTTATAGTTAGTCCAAGTTCTCAGTATTAGTTTACTTAGACTATTTTAATAATCTCTTGTTTTCTTTATCTCCTTTTTCTCTTCTAAGAGTTTATCATCTCAACTTTTTTCAAGTTTTAAAAATGAATAATTATTTCCTTTTCCCATTGAAGCATTTCAGTGGCTCCCAGTTAGCTGAAGAATAATAGGTCAATAATATACCATACAATGAAATGTTATGTTTCAGTTGAAAAAGATGAGATGGATCTCTGTATATTGTCATGAAAAAAGCAAGCTGTAAAATTACATATGTGTTAGAAACCTATTTTTATATTGAAGCAATTTATATGCAGCACATATTTTATACCCATTTGTGTATGTACGTATAAAAGTTGGAAGAATATATACCAATTTATCCCCCCCTTAGTATTGAAGTGGTTTTCACTTTTTGTACATACGTTTGGGTTTTTCAAAATTATTTACAACAAACTTTGTATTATTTCTGTAATTAAAGTTTAAAAGAAGAATAAAACACAAACCCCTTGGCTTGGAATTTAAGGCTGTTTAGATTCTGAGCTTGAGTTATTTTTTTTAACTATCTGTCCTAACTTCTCACTATGTCTCAGATATCTTATTCCCTAGTTAGCAAATACTAAGGCCATGGGCTGCCTTTCCTGTCTTCCTCACTCACAGCAGCGTGGCTAATTGCTTGTGGCAGTTTTTCTTATTGAGCCTGGATGTAGTCATATAAGCTTTCATAACTTTAGACATCTACTACCAGTGGATTATGGGAGATAGAAATCCTGCTAACTCAGAAGTATAATCTGATCAAATTGAACTCTCTAGTGTTTATTTCCTGAGTACATTCTGTTCTTTCTTAACTCAAAGACTTTGCTTATGTAATTTTTTTTCCCCAACAGATTGACACTACCCCCCACTATCTGTCTATTGGACTTGGCACTGAAATCTGTTCCTTTATGAGGCTTTTCCATTCTCTACATTAGACATAAGCTCTTCTTCTTTTCTTCTTTGTAGGCATTTTGTGTTAATTTTTATTGACCCATTCATATTTTTGTTTTTATTTTAATGTTGCAGTATAGATTTCAAGAAGAAATCATACTTGTTAATAATTCTCTCTCTTGTAGTGCCTTGATTACAATGAGTGATCAATTAACACTTGTTGAATTTAAATGTGTTTGGATTTATGTATAGAACTGCCAAGAAGAAAGTTAATATCTAGATCTTTACATCAAGCTTGGCTATCATTGGTACTTAAAGCTTACGCAATCAAGTTTTCATAATCAAAGTCTAGATTTATTAAATTGCTGATATATTGAGCCTGCTAGTTCTATTACCAATATTTATATCTGAGGAAGTATGACACTACCCATAAAGATCCTTTAAAAAATTGTTTTATAACTTTTCATAGTTACATTTTGCTGAAAAAGGATATTTGTGATTAAAGAACAGCCAATTTTAGCAACTCTACAGGCTTTTATGAAATATCACAGCTCTACACAAACTACTTTACAAAATTCTGTATAGCAAGAGGAATGACATAGTATAGGAAAAGAATGAAGGTGAAGATATTTTTATTTCTGAAAGTACACATGGGACTGTAATTACATTTGGTGACACTGAGGTGGTGAATGTGTGAACACTATAAATATAAGTATTACCCCAAAATTATGTACATTAAAATAATATGGACAAAAAGCTTTTATGAGAAATTTTACAGTCTTACATGTCACCTCCTCTGGAAAGCTTTTTCCAGTTCCCTCGGGGCAAACAGAATTGTTCGTTATGTCTGTTGTTCTTTGTTCAATCACATGGATAAAGTTTACTGTCCTGTATTTTAGAATTTTATTACTTATTTATGGATCTGTTTCTCAGCTTGAATTAGAAGTTACTTGATTTTATGAACTGTTATTATTTCCTTTATATCTTAGGTACCTACCACAGTGTTTAGAACCTTAAAAAGGCTTTAATAAATAATTGTTGAGTCCAAAATTGGAGACTTGCTACAACGGACCCTGCCAAGTTCCATTCTCCCTTTCTGGTTCAGCTCACGTATCTCTCTGTGAAATCTCAGCTTCTTTTTCTTCTCTCTCTCCATCCTATGCAGAATTGATTTTCCCCTCTTTTGTAATACTGCTCTACCTAGACACACTTCTACAATATGTAACCCACTAAATTCTAATTATTTCCAACTCTGTGATTCCTACTATAATCTCTGTGGGGACACAAACTTATTTACATTATTTATCTACCATAATAATAGGTAAATAAGAGTTAGAATGAATGAATGGAAGAATGAGGAAAAATAATTAAATTGTCTTTGCTTTTATATATTTAGCACTTAAAATGGTCTCTCATTGATTTTATTAACAGCTATCCTTTCATGTTATCAATATCTATATCTATCCACCTATCCATATAGATATCCATCTGTCTCCATCCTTTTATCTATCCTCTCTCTTATTCCTTAAAAGTAGAAAGGGAGTATCTAAACAAGGTGGTGTACCTTGGATGGCTCATATTCTGGTAGGAATCTAGGGAGCTGCTGCTGTCCTAAAGGCCACATGAAGATACTAAGCACAAAAAAGAGGCCACTCAATAAATTAAGCCAGAAGACAAACTTCCCACATGACTGAGTTCTCCTATTTTATACAATTGAAAATAATTTTTAAGCATATTGAAGTTGGCAATTATTATGCAAATTTATAAAACAATTACCAATTTAATTACAAATGCAGGAACAATGTAAGTTAATGATATGTTTGGTGATGATCATAACATTGTGAAATATAGAGGTCTTGAGCCACTTGCTTAGAGGTAAATAGCCACTCAGAGTAATGAAGTTGAAGATTGCTCCTGAGTATTCCCTCTTGGTCTTCTTTCCTTTAATAACGAGATCACCTCATGTCAAATACATAATGTCTCTGCATAATTCAAGACAAATAGAAGAATCTTGTTGTGGTTTTGGAGTCTCATCATCCAGGTTCATGAATAGCTCAGAGACTGAAAAGGTACAAGTATAAATATTTCATTTCTTACCATGATTAAATATGACTTGTTTACATGTGTCCCCATTTGGTTCTTACAGATCCTTGGTGTTTTGCATTTTACTCATAAACTCAATCTTTGCTTCTATTGGATGAGAATAATCTGATTGTCAAGGTTAATCTCTGTTCATTTCTGAAACTTAGAGTGCCCCTTCCTTGGGAGAGAACTGGGAGGTCTATCTAGTTATGACAGTGATACTTCCTTGTTGTATAATCCACAAGTTGGTTTGTTTTTCCTGGAAAATCAAACATTTGTTCAAAGAATTGTTGTCAAAGGAGTAGACTTTCTGTCATCAATGTGTAAAGAGATTTTTTGTGTGTGTGGATACTTTGCATGATATATTGTTCGTTTAAAAAATTTGGTTTTGGATAGCTCTTTGGTATTTGGAATCCAAAGGATGCATGGGCCAGGCACAATCTAGAATCCAAATAGGTTCCTAGAAATACTAGCAAAAGATATTAGATAGAAGAACATTTCAGGGAGCAATGCCCCCATGAACAAATAATGAATTCTTTGGTAATGGTACTTAATCTGAAGATTGAGCTAAAGAAGACAGTGATTGGAGACATGATTTGCATAAAGAGAGATAAGAAAAAGAACATGATATAATTGAGTGGGATAGGTGATTTAATCTATTAATCACCAGAATTTTGCCTGGTCTATTAGGTAACCCCTGAGGTGCGTTTCAACACTGGTTCTATAATTTTATTACACATATTGACTTTATAAGGTAAAGAGACTGGAAAAGAGCTAATGCATATAATCCTTTAAAAAACAGATTTTATTGACTATTATTTTAACTAGTTAAAAAATATTTATAAAATATATGAAAGCAATGAGGAATAGCAAACATAAAGTACATGCTACTCAGTTTAAGAAACAGAATATTATCATTAATTTTGTAGTCACCTACTAATTTTCTAATTAATCATATCGACACTCTCTTCAGAGATAGAGACCATTTGAGTTTCTTGTTCTCTTTTACTTATAATTTTACTACATGTTTGAATAACAGTGTGTCATTTAATTTTGGTGCATAGCAATACAACAAAAAATTCCAAAATGTAACGGCTTAAAATAATAAATGATCACCTTTTCTCATGATTCTCTGGGTTGTCTGGGCAGTTCTTTGGAAAGGCTCTGCCTTTCTCTGCTGTGTTATCTCATCTGCAGTCAATTGATGGCTCAGCTGGGGCTGACTTGTCCAGGATGGTCTCTCTCACCCATCTTACAGTAGATTATTCTGCGTCAGCTGGGATTCTTGATCACAGGTCTCTTACCAAAGACAAAGCTAACCCAGACTTATTCACATGGTGGTGGCAAGTTCCAAGAGATTTCCTAGCCTCCAGTTGTGTCATGTTTGCTAATTTCCATTAACTAAAGTGAGTAACATGGTCAAGTGAAAGTCTGAAGAGTGGAGAAATAGACTCTACCCCTTGAAAGGAGCAGCTGCAAAATCACATTGCAAAAGAGTGTGCAAATAAAGATGGGAGGAATTTGAGAACTTTGTTGCAATCGGCCACTCCTAAAAATAACTTAGTTTTCTATGTTCTTAAATTGTATATAAGTAGAATAATACTGAATAATTCTATGTGACTTGCTTTTTCTACCCAATATTGTTTCATCCAAATGCTTGTTTCATGTTATTTTTAATTCATTTATTTCACTGCTGTTGTCAGTTTTCTTATGCCTTCTTCAAAATTGTCTTTTTTTAAAAAAAACTTTATATTGTATCAAGTCCAGAATTTATCATTATTTCTTTTGTGGTTAGCCTTTCTTTGTTTATTGTTAAAGATCTATTTCTATTCTCGGAGTTAAAAAAGATATTATTTTACCTTGTATCCTAATATTTTATAGTTTTGCACTTCGCAGTGGAATCTTTATTCATCAGGAGTTGATTTTTGAAAACTATGTGATAGAACCACTTTTCTTAGCAGATAGTACTTAAATTTTCTATCATTTTCCAGTAACCTTCACTGTATTGAGTCTCCCAATCCATAAACATGACTAATTTCAATATTTATTTAGGTTGTTTTATATTTTTCAATAATATTTTATATATTTTCCCTATACAATTTCGCACATTTCTAGGTACTTTTTTTCCTGCTGTTGAAACTATCTTTTTAATACTACCTTTTCTGAATATTTGTTGATAATTTCTATATCTAGAATTTTTGCTAAATTCAATTCTTATAATTTAGTTGTACATTCATTTGCTTTTTTTTACTTAGATAATATTAACTTTGAATAGTGATGGCTTTGTTTTCTTATTTCTAATTATTTTACTTTTTATTTATTTTTGATACTCTATTGTGCTGATTAGGACTCTAGTACCATGTTCAAGAGAAGGGGCAGTGGGGAGCAACCTTCTCTTGAAATGATTTTACAAGGAAAGCATTCAATTGTTTTTTTCTGGGAATGGCGTAGAATGTCATTAATCACATAATACAATTTCCCTTCTATTCCTAATTTTCTAAGAGTTTTTTCTCTTAACTATGAAAGGATGCTGAGTGTTATCAGCTGTTGAGATCATACATTTATAATCTTTAAATTAATTTGGTAAATAATTTCAATTTATTTTCTAATAGTAAAAATCTTTTCATTCCTGGGCTAAACCAAATGTAGTCATTCTGTATTTTTTTTAGCACACATTGCTGGATTTAATTCTGTAGTATTATATTTAGGGCTTTCAAATTTCTGTTTGTAAGTGAACTTGTCCTATAATTTATTTTCTAATAATGTTCTTACATTTCAATTCAAGATTTTTCTAGATTCATAAATTGAGTTGAAGACTGTTTCTCCTCTCTCATTTATTTAAAATTTTAATTATTTGCTCCTTAAATATTTTAAAGAAGCTGCAAGTAATTCAGTATAGATATTATTATTATTACTATTATTATTATTATTATTACTACTGCTACTACTACTACTAGTGAAGATTTATTTAATGAGTAGAATAAATGGGTTGTTAAGTTTTCTTAATTTAGTTCTGGTATGTTATGTTTTTCTCAAAAATTACCTAATATATGTATAATTTCAAATATTACTCCCATTTTTATTCAAATTCTTTATTTGAGTCTTATTTTTTCTTGGTTACTGTTGTTAGAGTTTTGTTAATTTTATTAGCTTTAATTTTTTTTGGTTTTATTTATCATCTCTATTTTATTTTTGTATTCTATTTCACTATCTTTGGCCATTATATAGTTACTTACTCCCTTCAAATTCTCTCTGGGTATATTTTATATTTCTTTATCTCACGTCTTAAATTTGAAGCTTAGCTAGTTAATTTTGATTTTTTTCCTTCTCTTTTAATATGGTCATTTTACAACTGTATAATTTCCTCTAAGAACTACTTTAGCTAGCTACAGGCTTCAATTTTGATATGTATTATTTTCATTATCATTCAATTTTATGCATTTTCTAATTTTCATTGAGTTTTTATTTGACCCATGAATTATAAAAGAAGTTTCTAACTTTCAAACACATGGGATTTTTCTAGTCAGTTTTTGAATATTTATGTATACCATAATTGCATTACAGACAGAGGGAATGGTCTCTTTGATTCCTATCTTTTGACATTTACTGAGATAAGTTTATTGGCCAGTATGTTGACAATATTCAGAAATGTTCCGTTTGCAAGCAAAGATTGTATGTTCTACAGTGGTATTCTTTATAATGGCTTCATATCAGGCTGTTTTGATGCTGTTAAATGCTCCATATTCTTACTTTTTATTGTTTATGTTATTATTAGATCTACCTATAACTCAGAAAGATTTGTTGGTATCTTCTGCTGTGATGGTAAATTTGTCCATTCTCTTTGTAGCTCTGTCAAAATGTATATATGACTATGCTGTTAAGAAGATACAAGTTTAGATTGTTGATAGCTCTCTGATAAAAATCCTTTGTCTTCTGCCACTAGAACATAAGCTGTATAAGGGCAGCACTTTTTTTTTCTCTTGTGTTTACTCATTGATCCTATTATGTTTGAATTATGGCACTGGTGCTACCATATATTGCACCGTCTGGAAATGGTGTGGCTGATAGAATAATACCTGTTGAAAGCACAGTTGAGTTGCTAGATCAGAAAAAATGCCTATTGAAGATGGGATGTTATACTGTGGAGTGCAACACACTCCACATCAGTGTTGATTGTGTGGTGCTGTGTTTCCAACGTATGCTGTGTGAGTTTGGGAAACAAGGGATGGGATTAAAAATGGCCTCAAGTACCATCATTTTCAGTGGTCCACTTGGGGGAAATTTGTGCTTCCCATCCCACAGCTCTGGGCTTCCTGTGTTTAAAAGTACTGGATCCCGAAGCAGGATGGATCTCACCAGGAGAAGTAGCAAAATTTCCATTGATTTTAAGCTGTGCCTCCTGCCTGGGCACTTTAAACTCCTTGGTCAGGGAGATCAGATAATAAAAAAGAATAACCTTCCTGATGGGGGGGATTGACCCTGGTAATCACGCGAAAGAAAACTGTTGTTACACAACGTGAACACAGGGAGATACATGTGGAACCCAGGCAACTCACTGGGGCATCTCTTGGTACTTTCTTGTGAATTTTATGGTAAATGGTCATGGTAGCTGCGACAACCTGAGAAGGATGTCGTGATCAAGGGCTCAGACTCCTCAGAGCCCAGCAGAAGCCAGCTGTGAGCGAGGGGAATCTCAAATAGGTAACTGGAGAGCTGATCATCAGCTGCAAGGGTAAGGACTTTCTCTTGTAAGTTTGCCAGCAAAGAGGCCCAACAGACTCCCAGAGGAGGTGCTCCCAAAACCTAAACAAAAGGGTAGACCCAAGCAGTACACAGAGTAGGCTATAGAGGACACTATGTTGTGCTATCCAACTCCTTTCAGAGTTGGAGGACCTATTTCCTCTGCTGCTGTGAGGAATGCTGGCTAACAGCCTCAATTTCAGCAATGTCTGGTAACTGTCCTTGACTGAAGAGGGTCACCTTTCTCAACATTTTGCCCTCTTTCTGGGCTCTATGATGTGTGTCTATGCTTGCACTGTTGACTGGTTGATGGACATTTATAGACAACTGACCCCTATTCAGTTTCAGAATGCCCCCGTGGAATTTGTTCTGACTGCATCACAGCCCAGTTTCTCCTATGCCCAATCTTGTCTCTTCCTTTTACCCACAGTTTTTAATCCTGAGACAACTCCTTTATTGTATGATAATATCCATCTCAGAAACCTGACATGAGACAGATAGAAATTTTTCTGTTCCTTGCAGTTTGGTAGAACACACCTGTAAAGCTGTTAAGGACTAGAGAGGTCAGTAGTTAACATTTTAATTTCTTCACTGGCTATATCTTTCCAGTAGGGTGTCATTACTTTTGCATATTTCTGATATCTGAGTTGAAGATTCCATGATTTTTATTGATTTTACTAACTTGTAAAGGAATCCTTAATGTACAGCATATCTCTGTAGCATGATGCCAGGGGAAAATAGTCACACATTCTTTATCAGCATATCTTCATGGGAACCTTTTGCCTTTCAAAATAAAAGTTTAGCTAGATAAACAACTGCTTAAAACACTCAGTAGGCTAAATGTGTTTGCAGTGTTAAATCTAGTATTGATGATGGATGGTGGTTATTTAAAGAAATAATAATAGGATTGTGGCTGTGCACATGGTGAATGGTTAATACCAGCAAATTTATCTTTTATTTAGAATATACCAACCACTCTACATTTGAAAAATAATGTATATAGATTTTATTTCTTTATTTTTACTTATGGTTTTCCTTCTATTAGTGTTACATTCTCTAGTATCTTCCATTTAATGAAACTCTACTTAGCCTTCAATGGGCAGGAGTTTTACCCAACACTCATTTTTATTATGCATGTGGAAGAAATGTCTACTTAACTGAGAAATATAAATATAAATAGGCAAAATTATTTTGTTGTAAGTGAAGACTCAGAATAAGCATATTTAAACAAAAGGCAAAAGTTGATTTCTTTCTCATACAAAATTCTGGATACTTGGTCAAGAGCTAATATGATGGCTCCACAGTTAGGGACCCTGGCTTTCTCTGTCTATTTTTGCTTTGCTGTCTTCAATACAAGCTTCCCATCCCATGGTCAGAGTTGTCTGGCCTAGCTTTGTTCATCATGTCGTAATCACAGTCATCATGAAGGAGAAAGGAGAGATGAAGGAAAGGCTTGTTTCTTTCACAGATACTTTTTAGAACTTCTCTTCCCCTTACCTTACACAGGCAAAAACTTATTTATCTGCCGTTCTAGCTGCAAAAGAAATTTAGTCTTTATTCTAAATTTTTTTTTAAGCTAAAGCTGTACAAACAATTGAATGGACACTGGGGACAAACAGCATTCTCTGACAGAGTAAATAACACTTCAAGACAGTATATATGTATTGGTTTCCTAGTGCTGCTCTAGCAGATTACTACAATCTTATGTGGTTCAGAACAACACAAAATTGTCTTACAGTTCTGGAGGCCAAAAGTCCAAGATGGGTTTCAGTGGACTGAAATCAAGGCGTTAACAGGGTCCTGTGCCCTCCAGAGGCTGTAGAAAAGAACCTCTTTCCTAGTCTTTTCCAGCTTCTAGAGGCCACCCTTGGCTCATTATGCCCTTTCAGGCAGAAATCACATCGCCCTTCTGAACCTCTGCCCCTGACATTACCTCTCCTTATCTTTCTATGCTTCTGTCACCACATCATTTCTTTCTATCTCTGACTCTTCTGCCTCCCTCTTATAGGAACTCTTGTGATTACAGAGGCCATAAGGATAATTCAGGACAGTTTCCCCATCTCAAGATCTTATTTTAATCACATCTGCAAAATCTCTTTTGCCATTTGAAGTAACAACATATTCACAGGTTCTGGAGATTAGAATATGGACATCTTTGAAAGCCATCATTCAATTTACCATAATATCAAAATTTAGAGAAAATGTCCAATGATGTTAATATTATAAAATATTATTTATTGTTTTCACTTCCGTTTTCACATTTCATTTTTAACTGTTATCAGTTAAACAATACATGCATATGATCCTGTTTAAGAATCATTTTGAGGCTCTAAGAGGTTAAATGAGTTTTTCAAAGTTACGTAGTTATTAGTGAAGGTAGCAATGAGGTCTAGATCCTCATACCAAAATGTCATCTCAATCTTGAAATTTTTTATCCTTTGAGTTGGAAGCCATCTTTCCGTCCTAAATATTCCCATTACACCAGTTAAAATATTCCAGAGGAAGTAACTGCATCCTGCCTGTTTAAGGAGATATCTTCTATTTTTAATGAGCTTCTTGAAAAAAAGAGGCATATTTTACCATCCTTGCCTTCTCCTAAACTAAAAAACACAGTGTGATGAACAGTTTTATGTGTTAATTTGACTAAGTTATAGCTTACAGTTTTCAATCAAACACTAATCATATTTCCATGAAGGTATTTTGTAGATTAAAGTTCATAATCAACTGACTTTAAGAATGAAAGACAGATTACCTTCAATAATACAAGTGGTCCTGATTCAGTCAGTTGAAAGGCCTTAAGGGTAGAGCTGAGGCTTCTCTGAAGAAGAAATTCCACTTGTGGACAGCAACTACATCACATACTAAAGAAGTCCAGCCTGTGATTCAGATTTCAGGCTTGCCTTGCTAGCACACACAATTATATAAGCCATTTCTTTGCAATAACTCTTTGGATATATCCCCTACTGGATTTGTTTCTCCATTTGAATCTTGATAAATATATGATAGGTAACCTGGTATATTCTAGGTCCTCTATTAATATTTATTGATCCAAAATAAATTTGAGGATTTTCATAGTATTTGGTACTATATATTGAAATTAAATTGAACAAACCCTAATAACTCTTAATGACTATGTAACCACTTGCCATTTCAAAAAGATGAGATTTTTTGACATGATCTTAAAGAACTTAAACTTATTTCTTTAATCAAAATCTGCATAGGATTGTATTTGTTTTGAATATGAGTCAGTTTTTTTCCTTCGAAGACAATAATTTTACTTTCCACATAGTTACCAGCATTCCAGGAGTTGCTATAAACATTACAATAGCCAGGGATTCCTATTCATTCCACAAATAGATATTTATGGAGTGGAAGAAGACCCTGATCCAAAAATCTTTCTTTTTGACTCAGTACCAAGGCAAAAAGAAAAAAAAAAATCTGAGACTTGAACACCAAGGTCCATGTTCCTACCAAGATTTATGAACATTGCTTGCTTGGCCCTTAGTACTTGTGTAGTCAGTGCTTACTGCATTTCGGCAATATAGGCTGATAAAAGCAATGACCTACTATTACTGGAAACAGCCTGGTATTCCAGGAATTTCCTAACTAGTGTACAGAGGTGTCCTATGTTTTGACTCCCTCTTTTCTTCACTGAAAAACAGGACATTTCTTCCATAGTAGAGGTGGAAACAAGGAAAGTGGCTTTTCTTATCAGTTTCTCTCCCGCCCTCTCATCAGGAAATAAAAACACTTAAAAATACTTTTCAATGTTCAGCTATGAATTCTAGGAAAGTAGAAAATAATGTACTCAGAAAGAAATCTTGGCTCTCTTTGACTATCCTCAAAGGAATTAGGAAAATACCTGCCTGTTTATTTCTATATCCTCACTAGCTGTAAGCATGTGGGGGATGGAGAGATGGAGAATCTCTGCCTGTCTGTTTACTATTGTAGTTTCATAGTCTTAGAACATGGAACTATGTTCCCTGAATCCTGTTTTTACAATATTCCTGACTGCTCCCAGTAGCCATTTCCCTGCCACTGTTGTTCACATTCTGTTTATTCCTTCACTTATTTCTGTGTTCATATGTTCTCAGTCACAATTTCACTTTTTATTGAAAGTATAACCATGCCCTCTGAATAGCTATGCTCCTTTAATAATTTATCTCATAACCTACTTTATTTGTATTAGGCTTACAGTCTTTCAATGAGTTAAAAATTCATGACTAAGAAATAAAACAAATACTTAGAGAAATCAACTTTTCAATCAAGTGACCCTGAACAAAGACGGACTCTCCTAAGAAAAGTTGGATACTATTTTGAAAGAATTTCTATACAAGATTTTCAAACATATTTTTTTCACCATCATTTTTTTTCTTTAATCCTTACTGAGTGACTCAGAATTAGACTATTTTCAACATACATAATTACCATGTTATCTGTGGCAGTTTGCAGTAAAAATCAGCAAAAATGTTCTTGCTCCCAAAATGGGAACTTCGAGTAGCTTTTCATAATGTATGTCTTAGGAAAAAGTTCTCCTAATTTTTTCCATACTCCTTGAAGTTTTCATATAAGACTCTTCTGGACCATAGGATTCAGTATTTCCATTACTAATCCTTAAAGGCAGCCCAGTAATCTTCCCCCACCCGCAGTACAGGAAGCAGGCAGTTGAGAAGTTTGTGACCAAGACTATGAGCCATTGACCAACTTAATTGGGCATGACAAGGAAAAATAAGAGCTGGGGTCTAGCTGCATCCCTGCAGCAGACATTCATAAGTTATTGCCTTTTTTTAATTGAAGTATAGTCAGTTTACAATGTTGTGTCAATTTCTGGTGTACTGGTGTACAGTATAATGGTTAGAAATGTTAGAGCAGAGAACTCTAAATGTCCTTTTGGTTAAATTAATAACCTCACAGATTTGGTTAAGTAGGTACCTAGTTTAGGTAACAAAGAAGACCTTAGAAGAGCCAAACCACCTTTCTCTTCATATGAATAAAACCAGAAAACAAACTCACCTTCTTAATTCAAATACTAAACTTTAACCCTTGCTTCCAGGAAATATCGTTGCTTCTCTGTGATAGAAAATTTCAATTTACCTTTCTGTATATCTATGGAGAAATATTATCCAGGGAACTGTACTACTATTGACTACTAACTATAATGATTTATAAACAGCTTCTGTCAAATCAACAAAACTCAGTTAAGATGACAAGCCTGAGAGAAGGGCAGTGTGAAAAGATCATAGTCATAAAAATGGGTACCATTTCATGCATAGGCTAGGGCTCAATGTCTTCCTTTCAGGAATTTACAATCTTTAGGGAAACAGATTTCTAACAAGAAAATGCAGGGAAACCATAAAAATACATTTTGTAACTTTTTAATTACTTTTCAAATTATAGAAGTATTTCCTATTTGTGATAAAAAATCCAAACTGCACATAAAGATACAGCACTAGAAAGAAAAATCCTCCATTTCTTCACCCATTTCTTGCTTCCCTGAAGTAACCACTGTTATAGTTACTTCTATATCCTCCTATAAATTTTTTCATACATATATAAACATAATGTTTATGTATTTTTTCCTCAAAGGTATGATAATATATGCAGTGTTCCATAAGTTACACTTTTCAATTA
Organism: Camelus ferus; assembly: GCF_009834535.1. NCBI lineage: Eukaryota > Metazoa > Chordata > Mammalia > Artiodactyla > Camelidae > Camelus > Camelus ferus. The sequence continues at coordinate 49,417,360 of NC_045707.1, read as the reverse complement.
GCAATATATTTTGAACATCTTCTCATGTAAATACATACAGTTCTTCCATTTTCTTCTCAAAGCCGGCATTGTAGTCCATTGTACCTCATTAATGAATAATAACACTAACAGTAACATTAGCAATAATTTTAATCTGTACACAATTTTTATAAGAGATCTGGTGTGAGTTTGAGAAGAGAGAAAAATACCAAATGGGGAGAAACACGAGAGCTTGCAATATAAACTAAAATAGAAGTATATTTTGTACTTAAAGAGCAGGTTTGTCCTAACATGAGAATTTGAAGGAAGCGTCAGAAAGCTTAGAAAGGAGGCATAATTTGAGACAGATTTTGAAGAATGAGTAAGGCATTATAAAGAAATTGTGGAAAATCATTCCAGCCATGAGCAAAAACAGAGGTAAATAAATAATGGAGGTCAGGATTGAAATAGCTGTTTGATAAGGGTTGTTTGCAGAGGGGTGGGGAGGAGTAGAAATGACAAGTGAGCAAAGTTACAGGAGATAATGTTAGAAATACAAATTTTAGAGGATAAGATCAGAAATATAGGCTGTGTTCAGATAGTGTAAGACTCTAATGTTGGGTTTGTGATGTAGACTGATGGTTTTCAATGGGGGATGAATTTGCCTTCCAGAAGATATTTGACAATATATGAAAACATTCTGTATTGTAACTATATGGTTGGGAGCTACTAGTACCTAGTAGACAGAGTCCAGGGATAGTGTTAAACATCCTTCTAGGCACAGGATAAGCCCCTCTCTACAGCAAAGATTTACTTGGGCTCTAAATGAGAAACCCAAATGAGACTCAAACTTGTAAAATTCTGAACCTCATCAGCAAACTATATATGCACTATATATTACTACATGAAGATTAATTAAATATTTTAAATAACTTTATGTATTATTTCATTGTATTTATTAGTTGTATATGATCCATTTTTCTCTCCCCAAAATATTCACATTTTATTACATCATTAATAATATTAATATAGTAAACTATATTATTTAATGTGAGAACAATATGAGTAAATATTCTTCATTGCTTATAAAATCTTGACTTGACTGTATGTAATACAACCCAAAAGTCTAATTTTCTGTTAAATTTGCTTTTGTTTGGCTTTAACCACTGCTGAAGCTGAAAATAACACCTCAAAATAATGTAGATACGAATGGAAAAAAGTACCATTTTCTAGGCTTATTCAATCAGGATATTCAGATTTAAATCCTATTTATCAAATTTATAGAGATTTTTGTTGAATTGGGTAGTAAATTTCCAGCTTTCTTAATACTAACCGTTTATTTCTCCCAGTTTATCAGAAGGTATTTTATTCTTATACTATTAACAAGTATTTTTAAGCCTAATACAATTTGAATTTTTCATGTATTTTAAGAGATTAGAATATCCTTTTTCTAGTTTTTAAATTTTGCAAATAGGACAGGTTTTTTTAGCAATAAAAATCACATATGGACAAGTATATTTTCAAATATCCATTTTCAAAATGCCCTTAGCATAGCATGAGTTATTTTGAACAGCAGTTACTTTCTCACTCATTGTTAATTCATAATCTTTACCTTGAGGGGATAGGTTAAGTATATGTAGTCCTTTAACATCTGCTGGGCAACATGCTTCTGAAAACCAGCCACTATCACAGAAAGAACTACTATATTTGGAAAACTGTCCTCTTTTTATTTTATTTTATTTTATTTTATTTTATTTTATTAAGTATAGTTGATTCACAATATTGTGTTAGTTTCAGGTGTACAGCAAAGTGATTCAGTTATATATATATAACTGAATACACACACACACACACACACACACACACACACACATATATACATATTCTTTCAGATTCATTTCCAATACAGGTTATTATAAGATATTAAATATAGTTCCCTGAGCTATACAGTAGGTCCTTGTTTATCTGTTTTATGTAGTAGTGTGTATATGTTAATCTCAAACCCCTAATTTATCCCTCCCCCCTTTTTCCCTTTGGTAACCATAAATTTATTTTCTATATCTGTGAGTCTGTTTCTGGTTTGTAAATAAGTTTATTTGTATCATTTTTTTTAGATTCTGCATGTAAGTGGTATCATATGATATTTGTCTTTCTCTAGTCTTCTTTATAAAAGAAAACTGAATGTATCTTCCTTAAATTCTATACTTTTCCTCTTTCAAAAGCTCCAGCTTGAAATAGCCAACAAACCTTTGTATTGTATGTATAATTTGCATAGCCCCTTTAATCTCATTACAAAGTGTTTTAAAGAGCCTGCTATTGGTCCTTGAAAAATAAATGACTGCATGCTACATATACCCATATACTCTGCAAAGTACTGAAGTAAATGAAGGTATGAAGGTGTCTTCTAAACTCTTATCACATGGTCTCTCAGGATCCTGTTGGGATATTGTGAATAATGGAATTTTATATTAGTAATATTTAATATTTCTAAATGTTTTTAGACAAAAAGGCATTCCAATAATTTCTTTCTGAATGCCAGCTAATAGCACTCTTTAGAAACCTCTCAAACAGAAGACTGAAAGCCGTCCAAGGCTTCAAAGTTGGGGAGTATTATGATTAGATTTGTGCTTTAGAAAGTTAATGCAGGTGGCAGTCTGTTAGTCAACACATTTATCATGGTCACATATGACATGGTTTTTAGGGAAGACAAAATAAGGCAGGGGATTGGTAGGAGGCTTGTAAGATAGCATATCTAGACAGATTGATGAATAAAACCAATATAAGGGTTTTAATTTGACAGGCTTTATAGAGAATGAAACAGTAATTATGTGAGAATAGAAGTAAAATGAGCAGGGGAGGACTAGAAAGAGAGAGACAGAATAATAGGCAGAGAGAGAATTAAACATGTTGGAGGAAAATAGTGTTTTCAGTGGATATAGAATAAGTAGGATAAGGATTTAGGGTTTTGCTGTATTTGGGGCAGGAAGAGATGGTGATGCTGTTAACTTCTGACAGCTTTGTTACTAGTTGGTCATTCTCCCTGTAATAACAAAGAACCTTTTATTTTAATTTGGGTTTCAAATTGGCATTGTTGCAATGTTCTTTGCCTAGGTAAATAAACAGTGAAGAATCTGAGTACTTCCCGGTACAATTTAGTTGTCCTGTATCAGTCATTATTGTCCAGCATTACGGCTGATCCCATCAACTAACTTTGTAGAAAAATTGCAAAAGTCTTTCAAGGGAAAATAATAAATATTTTATTTTAGCAATAATATTGATGTCTTATATCTGTCCTTTATCATTAAAAGGATTAATATTAACTCTAATTTCTACATCATCATTGTGTCTCATAGTAGATGATCGGTATTGTCAAGCCCATCTCATAAAACGAAAATGTACACTAGAATTTCTTCAAAGCTCAGCTTTAGTGAGACTTTCTAGGAAATTATCATCCCTAAGAGCTTACTCACCCCAAATCATGCTGTAATATAGCTTTTTAAAAATACTTCCTTAATGCAGTTTTGAGGGCCTGGCTAGAGGACAGTAAGTTCCCCCTCCTCAAGCAACTGAGTAAACCCACATTCCCAACCACCTCCCTCATTGAGCCACAGTACGTGCACCCAAATTGCCCCAGGACCAGGTACCAGACAACCAAGGACAGCCCCAATTCCCACAGCCCTCTGCAGTTAATAAAATTATCCAGTTCTAAGCCTGCTTGCTTTGTGCTGCTCTTTCATGCACAATTCTGGCATATGCTAAGTGCTCAATAATAGTAACAGAAATCTTTGAAGTACAGCATTGGTGAAGTGAATGGACAATGCTTTAAGTATAAAATAGTAACACAAAGCTATTCTGTGGTCATTAGGCTATAAATAATTTTGAACTTGCTGGTTTTTAAATCTGGGGAAAGCAGCCAAAATTCTGACTTTTGACCCAAAGGCAGGACAAATTGTTAATTATTATAATCAAAGTGGTTGTCAGTCCTTCTTGAAAGTCCTGCTTCCTTGTGATGGCACCCTTTTTAATAATGTCAGCTATTCTTTTGTGATACTCAGGATGGACAGGCATGCATTCATTCATTCCTTGGTTCTGCCTATAGCTTCAGCTAATTTTATTAGTTATTCTATTATAATATTATATTTTATATATTATAATAATATGTGATGTATTATAATATATAATATAATAAATATACTTATTTATTACATTTATTTATTCTAGTCAGAATTTCAGTATAGTCATATAGCATAGTGGTTGAGATTTATAGCCTCAGAGTTGGATCTGGGTTTAAAGCCCAACTCTGTCACTGCAGCCTTAAGAAAATGTGTTAACTTGTCTAAACTTTAGTTTCCTCCTCTCAAAAATGGGAACAATCATTCCTTTATAGTGCTGTCGTGAGGAATAAATAGGGATCATGTCTATAACACACTTGGCTCAGTGTCTGGCATGGGGTTCTCAACTTGCTTTGAACCCAGCCAGGGAAGAGGGGTATTGTTTAGAAGTAGACTCAAGTCACCTCACATTTGATGTCCTGGCTGAGAAAATCAAGTAAATGAAAAAGAGTTAAAGATAGAGGTGAAAATAGCACCTATGTTTATTAAAGAGGCCAGGCTGGAAGGCATATGTGAAAGCTAAATAAACTCTCTAACCAGACTCCAGAAAGAGGCAGATTTATACATCCAGCCTTAACAGCACTCGCTGCAGCCACATGCTCTCAGCAGGGTGATCATGTGCTCTCTGCCTGAAGCACAGGTCCTAGAGAAAGAGGGTGGAGTTGGCTATGTCAGTTATTACTCCCAAATTTACAGTCTCAAGAGTGACTTCACCTTTCAAGGAATAGAGTGAGAAAGACTCAGAGAGAGATCCAAATTAACATTTGTTCTGCTACCTTCTCAGGAAGGAAACTTCATACATGGAAAGGCAGCATTGTGGAGTAAGTGCTTGATAAATGATAACTGTTACCACCATGAACTCATAAGGATGTATTTCTTCCCTTACTTATCCCAAGACATAAAAAAATATGAGGAACTTACTTGGTCTCCCATCTTTGTTTTTTTTTTTTTAACATGTATATATATAATGATTTTTTAAGATAAAAATTAAAACTAAATTTAACAAAATATATAGGGGAAAAAAACAGAATTGAGGAAAATTAAACTGTAGAAAACAAATCTACCCTAACATATTCAAAACACTTGTAGTATAGGATTCAGAAGTCTTTGCAATGTTGTGGCTAGCATAATAAGCTCAAGACATGAATAAAGGGCAAGTATGGTTAAAAACCAAATTTGTAATCTTTAATGACATATCTAGACAGAAAAATTACAATCTGATCTGAAATATAGACTCTGGAATGTATTTTTTCATTTGTAATACGCAAATTTCATACATAAATGTGCTATTGCTGAATATTGTGAATGTCTCTATTGGATTCCCAGCATAGGTATGTAGTCTAGGATATGAATTGCATGTTTACTACTTTGTGACATTCTTACATATTCTTTTCTCATTACTCTCTGCTTCCTATACATTATGCTAATACCTCTATTCCTTATTGTCTTTGCCTATGGGTAAGGAATACATGGTAATGGGAATGGTATTTTAAAGTATTTAAATTTTTTATTTCTATGACAGAGATAGTTTCTAAGAACCAAGGACATATGTGAAGCAGAAAAGTTTATCAAATATCAGTTGATAAATAGGTAATGGTGTTCTTAAACTGAAGTTTACTAAAATTTAACTCATTAGAGGATCATTGAATGCAAGAAGAACATATGTGAACATAACCTGGAGAACTTTAAGCAATTATGATTTATTATTTTACCAAATTTTTTAAACATAGATGAACAATATGATAGTGTATTTTAGTAAGTTGTGAACTGGGGCCTCTAATAGATGGGCCATCTCAAGGACAAGAGACTCTATCTTTTACTCTTTGTGTTCCCAGTACCTTGCATAGAACCCGCCACATACAATTTCCTAAAGGTATGCTGAATGAAAATTTGCTGGAGATACTAGACATTGGTTAAATAAATAACCTTAAGTTGAGAACACTGGTGTCAATGGGGAGGCTTTTTCTTATTTACTAATGGTTACTTACTCATTAAACATTATTCACATATGATAGCATATATGTTTAAGGACATACGCTTCAAGCAGTCTTTCTTTGAACATTATTTTTTATGCCTACCGGAATCCTATATTTATGATACATCAGGTTTGATACCTCAGAAAAGCACATTCATTTTTTTTTGCATCAAATTTCAAGATAGCCCTCTGGCTTTCACTCAAATTCAGATAATTTAGAGGAGGAAAGATCTAAAAAAACTGTCAAACATAATTATAGAGTGCAGCAGTCCTCCCAGTAATGGGATTGGTTTAGTGGTTATTTTTGAAACACGCCTGCACTAATATGCAGTGCTTGATTTCTTCAAGTACTTCAAGATACTTGCTTTTTATGAACATGGATGAAATTTTTCCACTTATGTTTTATATTAGATGAGTACAAAATTACTTACTAAAAGCCAGAAAGATGTGAGATTCTAGTTATGATCCTAAGACATTCTGCATGCATTTAAATGAATGTTGTAACCCTTTCTCTATTGCTTACTTCAATTATTTTCCCAAGGTCTCCCTGAAAAACAGTGTTGCTATTGAGTCATGTTTTGCCAAGTCCTTTGCAAAATGAAGGATTCAGTTGCAAATTATGATTATTTCATGATGTGTCCACTAATGTTTTAGTGTCATATCATGATGATTTCATGATGTTGTATCATTATTTCCAGTTCCAACTTGAGTGTTTATTATCTGACACTTAAATTCCAGGACATACTACAAAATTAATGGCTTTTGCAATAACAGCATGTTCAAAATAGTCCATATTGGAGGAGGTTACATATTGGAATATAGCTCTACATTTTTTTCATGCCTAAAATTTATGATTTTTCCCTACTCCTTCCTTTGTTTTTATATTATGTTTGTACAAGTTACATTCATAAGGTTCAAAGACAGCTTGCCTTCTGATAGAATCACACCTAATTCAGTTAGGGGTGAGATCTGTTGCTATTTTTAAATACCTTTAAGACCCTCAGGATAGAGTACACCATTATATTTTCCAATAATGAAAGCTATTTCACATTGGCAATATTATCTCATAGGCCTTTTTTTTTTTTTTTTAACTTCCACATGGCCTGGAAAGTTTGGTGCAGGGTTAAACTTTCTAGGTAGTATAAACACGTATTGCTATTAAAATGCTGCCTTTTTTTCTTTCTATATGGAGCTTATAGCTTTTTAAGTTTTGAAAACAGATCCATACATGCAAGTAGCATGTTATTAGAATTTAGGGGGTGTTAGAAGGAAGTGTTGCATCACTCTAAAAATGAGGGAGGGAGGATACTCTAGCTTGTTTTATGTTTAGTACTGCAATTGAGTTACTAAATAAAGAAATAAAAATGAAAAAGTTGGGAAATTCTAAAGTCAGCAATTGCAAGGCAATTTTAATGATTTGTCTCAAAAGTTAGCTAATGATTTGCAGAAATGGAGTAGATGGTAACATAGAGAAATAAGTGTTTGAAGGGTGGTGAAGTATCTCCCAACTGAGATTTAGCTCTGCAGTTCATCCTGATAGGGGAGTTTCTTGTATTACTCAGCCCCTGAGATTAAGGCACTGATGATTTCTGGTGAAACGTACATGGATTAGGGAAGGGATACACATCAAGTAATTATGAGTCATTAATACCACTTTCTTTTATTTGTTTATCAGATTAGCTAGTCTGCAGAGAAACAGCAAAGCAAATACGCAATTTTCCTTCAGGAGGGAAGGAATTCACAGCATAGCTGAGTAATCAGTTCTTAAGCTCTTTCCATTGTAACATACTTACTAGATAATGTCTAAAAGCAAAACATTCTCCTGTGGGCTGTGCACAACAATAGTTGTGTGCAGACCCTACATCTTAGCAGTGATTCATTCCATCCCTCCCTTGGAAAGGTGACAGAATGTAGTGTTTCTCACACAGGCTCTGGAAGTAAATGGCTTAGGATCAAACCCCAGCTCTGCCACTGTGAGTAAACTCTGGCTGTGAGTTTTTGGGTAAATCACTTAAACTCTTTGGGTTGCAGAGTCCTTATTGGTAAAATCGGTATGGTAATTTCACCTTTCTCATTCATTTATTGAGAAAATTAAATGAGTCAATCCATGTAGCACACATAGCACAATTCAGCAAGCCTTCAACCAACAGTTGCTATTATTATTTCATAATATTTCATGGAAGAATGCAAATTGGAATGTAGGTCAGAGAGATTAATATTATGTTCATGCCGTATCACTATAATACAGTGTCAGCTATAAAATGCAATTGCTTTGTAAGTAGTCAATGTGTTGCCAGAATTTAGCAGAAGTAAAGTCTAGAGTAAAATCACTTTTACTGCCCTAAGCATCGGTGGGATTTGTGTTGGAATTTCTGAATGAGTATTTTTCACTCCTAAAATTCTTTTGCTTTTTACATGTCAGTGTTGGATATGATTTGTTTATATTCATAGCATGAATTTTCTTGTAAAAAAAAGATAAAGCAAAAGGAGTATCTTCCCTCTTCTTTGGCCTCCCTGACAAGTCTGTATCTGAAGCTCTGGGGCATGTTTGATTTTTGTATAGGGTTTGAAGAAAAAGCTGTAATTTTGTGTGTGTATTTGCCTAGCTTGATGAAGTCTCTATAGGAAAAAGAAGTGGGACCTTTACCCTATATTGCTGCTAGTCCTTCAACCTTTATACTTTATGTCCATAAGCGTTTACTCCAAAATGTTCCAAAATAATAACAGCATTTTAAAAAAAAAAAAAGGAAGACTGTTCAAACACTGAATTATCTGTGAGAGTCAGCCAAGTTACACCAGCTGCACTGGCTGGATTCCTACATCTGGGCTCCAAGGCGGGTAACAAAAAAGTCTCCATGAACAGTATTTTAAGAATTTTGGCAACACACAGGACAGGGGAATTAAAAATAATTCTTTGCTGAAAACAGAATTGGAGGAAAACAATTCTGTTTGCTTGCCACAGTCCACCATGCTATCTGATGCCAGCCATTAGAATACAAACAGGTATGCCCAGGGCGCTGTCCAAAGCCACCTGTCTCTCTAGTGCAGGCCAGTGGGCTCAGTGACTGAGTCGCAGGAATGAGAAGCATCAGTGGACTTAATAACAACACAAAGTGTAAAATGGATTCCCCATATTGCTATTTTTTTAGTCAAAGGCGTGATGTTTCCCAACAGCCAGTATGACGTAGCATGTTGTTTGGGCCTGCAGGTAAACATTAACTTGTTTATCCAATTTTCTTGTCCCTTCCTTTTAGCATTAAGTATGACTGATAAGTATCTTTTCTTGGTCCTCTATTGAGTTTTGCTTCTTCTTATATTGCTACATTCATTTTATATAAAAAGACAAAGCAAAAACAGTTTAACAGAGCTGTACTGTATCTTATGCAGAAAAAACGCTCTCTTTAGAAGGAGACTAAGAGTTTACAACCTGCAATTAATTGAAGACATTTAAATATTGAAGAGAAAGAGGACTGTAAAACAGTGTGAGGAAGGCCTCAATATACTGATGTAGTTTTTTTTTTTAAATTAGAAAGGGCAAAAGGGCAGATAAACATGAACATTCCTAAATTATTATTATTATTAAATACTTATTTTAATATGGTGCTGTATTGCCCTATTTCAATAATAAATTCAACAGACCTTGACCTTGCCATCAAAAAGTTTATAATCTAAAGGATATCAAATAACAGAAAACAAGCAAAGCAAAATACCATATTAAGGCATTGTTCAGTATATTCAAAAAATTTAGAAAACATGAAATATGAAATTTAGATGTTAGACAGCAAGTCATCTAAAGAGATGGCTATTTAAATTCCATGTAGATGGAAAAGACCTATAGGAGAATGTGAGGAAGGAGAGGTCTTTCTGGCTCAGAAGCATACCTGGGACAAACAGCCTATAAAAAGTGGGTGGAAATACTTTGCAGTGGATAAAAGTGCTGGAACCTTATCAGGATGGGCACAGCCACTGTAAGGTAAAGATGTGATAGGCTGTAGACTGTGGGCTTTCACTGAAGCTTCTGTCTAGCCAGCCCAATGGTGTGATGAAGAGGGAAGGAAAAGCTCAGAAGTAGCTTTCTACATGGTGTTTTATAAATGTTATGCAACTGGGTTATGTAACTGTGGCAAATAAGAAATCATAAATCTGGAATCCAGCCCCAGGTTCCAGGTGACACAGCTTAAGTGAAACTTCATTATGATAATAATGAGGATGCTCACACATTAACATTTCCCCAATTTCTGTTCCTCAGATTCAAGGGGAATGAAAATGAGCAAACCCACAGTTCTGGGCTTCTGTAATATAGCACATTCCTTACTATGTGAAACCTGTTTCGACTAGTGAACTTGAAATGTACCACTAGCAAAAGAAGGGGAGACAAGAGAAACTGCAACTTCTATACCATCCTGTTGACTTGATCAACAGATACCCTTTGTATTATTTATTTACTATCACAGTAGTACCATGAGATCCAAAAACTATTCATGAATAGCATCTGAGACCAGAAGAGTGCTTTTAATGCCATCTATAGGCATGAATAGCATCTCAGACTGGAGGAATAGTTCATTCATTCATGTACTCATTCATTTCATCTTCATCTTACCCATTCATGCTTATTTCAAAATATTACAGGGTCTTCTGTTCGGGTCAGGAATTTGTTTTCTCAAGCAAAAGTAATAGGGGTCATTCAAGCTACTCTTCTCATCCTGTCTCTTTCTTGAATATTTTTTTAGGCCAGTCAGAAGGTATCTTTTTTCTATGTTGCTATTTGAACCTATTTCTTTTCTGGCTGAATAAATACACTGTTGTCTGTTCCATTAGTCATTGCTGTGTAGCAAACCAACCTAATCTGAATGGCATTAAACAATGATTCCTGTCACTCATAGTTCCAGGGGCTGACTAGGCTCAGGCTGGTATGGTTGTCATCAGATGGTAGTTGGGGCTTCCTCTCTTGCACTGTCTGGCACCTAGGCCGGGAACAGCTGGCGTTCCTTGTCATCTCTCTCTCTTTAGGTGCTCTCCATGTGGTCTCTCCATCATGGCAGTGTAGGGTAGTCATGGCAAGTCAGTGCTCAAAGGCCTGAGTCCTGAGGGAGAGAGAAAGCCAGACAGCAGCTGTGTTACCTTCCATCTCCTAGTCTTGGAAGTCAAGCAGTAATACTTCCTCAGCAATCTATTTGTTAGAAGTGAATAACTGAGGTCAATTCACATTCAAAGGGAGGGGAATTAGACTTCATCTCTTGAGAGAGGAGTATCAAAGAATTTGTGACCATTTGTTAAAACCTCCACATCTTCATTAATCTGGTCTCCAGCCTGTTCTTCATAGAGATGTTAATTTGTTCTCTAGCTTAGTACTACAACCGTATTTCTTCTTTCCCATGACAATTATTTTATTAAGCATCTAATCACAGTTATAAATGTCCTAGGAAAGTGTAAAACACAGTTCAAGGATAAATGCATGAGTGCTTTCTCTGCCTTTTAGAGGTACACCATCTGTGACAGACAGCAGATAATAAAGCACTGATCAAAGACAATATTCAACATTCAATACATAACACTGGAAGTCTGTTATATGTCAGACACTGTCCTAAACTCTAGGAATGCAGAGACGAGTAAGACTCATGTTCTACATTCCGTGCACTGATGATCTAATCTGTATGATGGCCATAGTGAATAATGAAGCGATTTGTTTAAGAGAGATGCACCATTCCACTGAGAACACTTTCCTCAATGTATCAAGTGACTTCTATCCCGATGGCCGAATCTGCACCCCTCTTTATAGTCCAGTTCACAGCAATCAGTGTTTGACACAGTTAACCTTCTTGATAAACTTTACTCAACTAATTTTTTTTGACACCACTTATCTTCTTCACAACCTTCTCTTTCTTATTCTCCTTTGCTGCCTCCTTTTTCTCATAATGTTGGAGTGCCCCAGGACATAGCTCGGGCTCCTCCTCCTTTCCCTCTCTACCCTCTCTACTTCTCATGGCTTTTTATCTTATCTGTAGACAAGTGACTGCCAAATGTTTTCTTTTTAACCCTGGCCATCCCATAGCCTCCTTATTAACCTCTCCCACTGCCTATTGCTTCCAAATGCCTACTGGACAAACCTAACAGTCCAAGTATAGCAGGTCCCAAACAGAACTTTTGATTTACTCAAATGCTCAAACCTACTCCTTTCTGATATTCTTCCTCTGAATTAATGAGACTGCCACCTACCCCTCATGAAAGACACCTAAAGGTCATTCTTGATGATTCTGTTTTCTCTTAGTCACCATATAAAATTCATTAGCAAGTCCTGCTGGTACTACAGTCAAAATATATCGTGATTGGTACACTATTTTCTTAATATTTCTATTGTTACAACTGCCATGTACATACTATGTGCAGCTCCTGGAACATAGTAGGTATGCAATAAGACTGGTTGAGGAAATGAATATATGCATGAAGTTTAAGAGTAACGTAGAATATGTTTGTCCCTATCATGTGTGTTGTGAAGTGGGGAAAGCTGTAGGGTAGAAATTCCAAGTAAAGCAGGATTAGGGAAGGCATCTAGTCTTCACTGGTCGTAACTGAGACCTTGTGAGGGTTTTTGGACTTAGGTTGCTGTCTGAATCCCAAAAGGAATCTCTTTCAATACAAACCCTCAACTGAGAAAAATAGTAAAGAGATAATCTACTGTGAAATAGGTCTTTTCATAAAGTTACAGAAAAACCAGGAAGTTTGATGTTAACAGTTAAAGTCGTTTTTCCCCTTTGTCTGACAAATCCAAAATGACTTGAAGATTTAAACCGTTGCCCCATCCCCCCTCATTGTAAATTTTTGTTCTTGCTATTAAAGTAAAAGTTATTTTCCTTCCTTCTTGGGTATTTTGGAGGAACATTATTTTTACTCTCACTTGCCAGAGAAAATCCTTTTTTCCCCCAAAAAAGTAAATATGGTTTTCAGCTTTAAAATATCTTTTTAGAAAAGTTCCCTAGAAGTTTAGTACACTGATACCCCAAAAAAGCAAATATCTCCATGTGTCTTGTCACTTTGATAGGAAATAATAAAACTCCCCCATTTGTTAGAAGCATATGACTCGGTATCCAATATCTAAAATTTTATTTTAAAAGAAATTGTGTATCCAGGCTATTTTTATTTCTTATGTAGTGCTACAGTCTTCAGGCTGCACTGTTAAGAACTTTTTTTTCCTCTCCCTTTTTTTAATTTTCCTTTTTCTATTCTTTTTTTGGTATGAGACATTTTAGTTGCACTTTGCTTTGAATATCTGGTGAAGCTTTCCAGAGCAATTTACAAAGATGTATTAAAATTAGCTGGAGAGGAAGGTTTGACTTAGTTAGAAAGGTTCTTTTAATTTGCCTCCCCCAAGTGACCTACTCAAATTGCTTTAAAAAAAAAAAAAAAAAAAGAAGAAGAAGTTCTGGGCATGCCTGGCAACTATCTGATTGAAAACAGCTATTCTTGGGGAGTGCCTGTCGGGAAGATTAGTCCTAGGGCGGGTTGCTCAACCTTTTTCTGTGCCAAATATCTCCTTTGCTTCTTACCTGAATAATCTAAAGGAAGGTTAAATGAGGTGAGGAGAGGCTTAGAGATGGCAGAAAGAAACAGGGCATCTTTAAAATCTAAAAATTCAGCATTTTATCCCTGTTCCCTCTCCATAGATGGCATAACGAAGGTGGTAAGAGCAGCAGCAACAGAAACTAGTATTTGTTTCCTGTCTGCCAGCCAGCGAAAACCGCTCTGTGAAGTAGTTACTACTGTGCATACACTCTGCAACGGAAGAACCCAAGGTTCAGTTGGGGATGTAATTTAATTAAAGGTAAACAACTAGTAGACAGTGGAACGGGAGGTTTAACTCTAGTTTGTTTTATTCCCAAGCCTACAGATACAAGTAGGGCCCCTTTTCCCTCCTCCCCCTCCTCCCTCCTCAGCCCTTTTTATCTTGGCTGAGCCAACACCCAGCCCCTTCAGGGTTTTTTTTGGAGGTCTGTAGGGGCAAAGGGCAGAATGATTTTGCTGTCTAATGAGCTTAGGTAAGCCATCTAAATACAGAATGTGCTAAGGACAGGCCTGGCTACCCAATTATAGTCTCCTTTTAGCTTTGGCTGGAGAGAAATCCCCAGAGCAAGTGTTAAACTTGGTCACCCACGCTACTTCCTTTCTTGGCTGAGAGTCAGACAGAGTGAATTCTGGATCCGGCATAAAGTCTTATTCAGGAAATAATAACTGCCACAACCCAAGTACTCAGTGTCTCAGCTTTGGAAATGAGTTCATGATCACTGCCCACTTTTACTGGCTTTGATAGGGTGTGGGCCTGCCTTCAAAATAAACCTATCAGTTTTTGCTCTATTGGTAGTTTAAGGCATGCTGCCTTTTAAAATTATGATGGCAACTCTATACATTAGTAACTTTACATGGAAATGTTTTCCAAATTAACTCCTTCCTTGAATATTTAACAGATCTATATTAAAGAAACATACCATTCATGGAATAATGTACTGCCATCAGTCATATCTACATGAGAATTTTTTTTAAAGAGCTATGTTCTCTTCTAGAAAACTTTTAACGGTTGTTCATTTGGAAAGAATCTGGTTCAAGTAACTGTGCTTATCTTCCCCCAGTCTGTTTTACTGTTGTCATTTCTGGCATTTTGTTAAGAGATATGAAGTTAATTTCTTGAAGAAAAAAATAAAATTTTGAATCTTGATGCTTCTTAAACAAATGAAGTACAGTATTTTGTAGTACATTGAATAGTTGCAAAAATGAAGATGGCACAAAGTGAATACATTTAATTTGAAAAGCAACAGATAATAACAAATAAAATTTCAAGAGACTCAATGCCCAAGTTATTTGAAAATAAAATATCTTGAAAAGTACATCATTCAAATACAGTTTAGACATTAACTATAAGCACTGTTAGATGCCTCTGTACATGTAATTTTGGCTTGAAGGATAGGATGAATTAATACCCAGCACTAGTTCTTCTTTTCTGTGAAACTTCAATGAAATAAATTTTGTTTCTTCCCTGCTGGCCTCAGTGATCTCTCTTATTTCTAAAATCATAATTCCTATTCCTTCTTCATTCCCTGACCCCTAAGAATAAATCAGATCTCTGTTTTGACTTTTACTTCATAATGACCTTACATTTTACAATTGTATATTTACCTATAATTATTTACTGTGATAGTTTGATGATCTAATAATGGTCTCCTGCACTGTGAGCTCCATGTGGTCGGTGATCATGTGCCTTTTATTCACTAATCTGTCTGCATCTTTTAAGGATAGTATTGACGTAGTAGGTGCTCAATAAACACTTGCTGAATAAATTAATTAAACAGTGAAAAAAAATGAAACTGTGATCTGTTTATTTTTCATTATCTCCCACTAGTCTGTGAATACAGTGTATTTCAAAAATTAATTCAACAGGTATTTAGTTACCACCTACTCTGTCTCAGACACCATTTTAGACAGTAAGGATAAAGCAATGAATACAACAGTATGCAGCCCCTGTCTATGTAGCTCAGAAGTGTGGAGTGGAGACACAGATGTTAAGGGATCCTATAAATAAATACTATGTAGATAGTGCTTGAAGCTATAAAAAAAAAATAAGGCACTATGTAAGAGAATAGTAGGGGGCTACTTTAGACTGTAGGGTTAGGGTGCCTTTTCTTTGGCATATTTTGTACAAGTTAGTATTTTTGTTTTATTTTTATGCATAGTCTTTGTATCTTGTTTATTTAACCTATATGAGCACAAGGGATAGCATTGAATACTCCTTTGCCTTTTCCAGAGCTCTAAACTCAATGTTAAATATATGGAGATTACTCATTATATCCTTCGTAATTGGCTGGAAATATATTCTGTTCAAATTCTTAAAAATTTAAGGCTAGAGAAATTTCTACTGGTAGACTTTGGTAATAACTGAGCTTGGTCAGTAATCCAGCTCACAAAAGGTCATGTTAGGCAGTTAGGTAGAAATGAGCACCAGGCAAGAGGAGAGGAAGGGGAGGGAGCAACCCAGAAAATAACGGTATGCCTGCACTCAGGATAAGAGGCTCCCAAAACTTTTACTTTCTCTAAATGAAGTCTAGCAAAGAAGTCAACTAGAATCAAACACTGCTGCTGCACAGTAGAGAGGAGGACCTGGCTTAACTTGACCCAATGCTCATTATAATGTAATTAACATTACAATTTGAGCCCCCTCCCGTGGTTTCTCTGTGTGCATCATGGGTAAAAACATGCCTAAAAGAGATGAGCATGCCTGAGCACAGGGAACATGGGCTGTCAGTCAGCTTGAGCATAAGGAATAGGAGCTGTCAGTCAGCCTGAGCACTCAAAGAACCTGAGCCTTGAATCAATCAAATCAGTCACAAAAACCGCCCCCTAAGCCAGGATATAAAAACAGGAGAAACAAAGGAGCAGCGCCATTTTTTCCTCTCTTGGGTTGGCCCACCCCCAGTTCTCGGGGGTGTACAATGTTTACTACCTTTTACTTTACTATTAAAATCTTGTTTATGTCACACTTTGTGTCTTGTTAAAAATTCATTTTTGGGGGGTGACTAAGAACTGAGGTAACTTTCACTCCTCTCCTTCTTGGTAACAATCATTTTAAAACTGAATCTCTTGGGACCTAAGGATAGCTTCACTGGATTTATTTCAAGTCAGCACATTACAGGTTGTCTAAATGAACTGTGTTATTTCCTATTATTGATGTCCATAAACTCTTAAAAGCAGTAACTTTTCCCCTAAGTTAATTTAAATTGACTCTTGGAAGTAGAATCTTTTAGAGTTTTCTTTAAGAGAACCATATTTCACACCAGGGCTGATATAAGGAACTGAAAACAATCACTTACTCTTTTATCTTTGATTCTCTCCTGTGTCATGTGTCAGCTGAAATTCACTACTAGACCAGTACTGGCCAAGACCAATACTAGTCCCAGAGAGATGAAAACAGAATTAGAGTTGATTGGAAGGTGAGTGATTCTAGATACAGAGACCAGGAGCAGGTTTTCCTGTTACAGAAATTGAATTAAAGCTTTTTCTTGTTCCTCTCTTGGGAGAAAACAGAATGTGTGTGTGTGTGTGTGTGTGTGTGTGTGTATTTTACCACTCTTTCAGTGATATACCTTTAGTTACCATTATGCAAATATCTTTTAAGTAGTTAGCAGGAATAAAATATTTTAAGCTCTTTATTTCCCCTTTTTAGCTTGAGTGCCTAGAAATCAAGAAATTTGCTTCTCATGAACTAGTCAAAAATGACTGAAGTATACATAGACTTTGCACTTTCTTCTTTAAATGAAATTTATTAGACATTTTTCCCTTTAGAAGGTTTTGGTTGGATAGCAATTTGTAATACTTTGCTTACAAATATAATGTAGGGGCCACAAAATCCTCCATTCATCATTAACATATAAATTGTTATTAATGTATCATCTATTAACTGTACTTTCTCCACTGGAAGGATTAGCATAAAAATATTTCTCTGGGTAATTTGAATGATGTAAGATGGGGTAAAATTTCCATCCCCATGGTTGGGAATAGATGTCAACAATTCCAGATAGGCTTCCAAATCCAGATGACCTAGTTAATTTTATTTCAGGGCAGTGAACAGATGGCGAGTGTTCTCTGTCTATCTGGCATTAACGTGCACTCTGTCACCATCCGACTTAACGGTGGCAGATGGCAGTTGTGTTAGCAAACATTCAGTCCTTTCCCCTCAGTTCTCCTCTTTGGATGAGGAAGGCCTGGCCGTGGTTTACAGCTGAGTCACACTGTGGCCACCTCTTTGGTAAAGCCTGAGGGGAGACTGTCAAACCACCGGAAGCCCTCAGTAATGCGGGTTTTCTGGAACACCCATGGCAACCGGCACAGCTGGGGCTTCTTCAAAGGCCTGTGGTAGATATTACAGTCTCAGTGTGAAATCCGTTAGGGTTCAGTGCCACTCCAGGGCCAAGCTGAGCATTTCTATAGGATGGATGGGTTTTTCTCACCCTCTTGTTGGAAAAGTGCCTGGGTATATGAGGGCAGCTTTTCTTGGCCTCTGGTGAACTTTTCTGGATAGAAAAATAACCAGCTATATTTAGCAGAGTTTTGTCCAGCAACATGAATCATTTAACTACCTTGGTTGATTTTTAGAGCATCAAGGCATCATTGTGTTAAAAAAAAAATTAAGTTCTCCCTTTCCTGGAATCCAACTGGGTGTATGTTATAGATGCAGTTGTGTATTTGGATTTCTGCAAAGGACTTTGTGACATCCTAAGTGTTGCACACCTAGGATAAGACTAGTACTTAATTCATAGGCCAACTCTCTAAAATTATCCTATCAGAGTCAGTTGAGATTGTGAAGATGCTGTCCTGGGAAATGTAGGAAGTTCCTGAGAACCTAAAAGATAACCTGTGTTTTATAGAAATTTACAGGATTGAGGAATAATGCAAGTGAAAGAATATGGGTGAGAGATTTATTATTTGTCCCTGTTTTATGGGAGCATTTTTCAACATGCAAGATGTTAAATTCTTAATGTTTTAACATTCTATTTCAATTTTTATTTTTTAAAAAATTACCTTTTGGAGCAGTTTTATATTCACAGCAAAACTGAGAGGAAAGTATAGAGATTCCCAAATATCTCCTGTTCCCATACATCAAAACATCCCCCATTATCAACATGTCCTACCAGAGTAGTGCATTTGTTACAATTGATAAACCTACACGGATACATCATCATCACTCAAATTCCATTGTTTACAGTTTATACACTCTATGGGTTTGGACAAATGTGTAATGGCATGTATCCATCATTATAATATCATAAAGAGTAATTTTTGCTATAAAAATTCTCTGTACTTTGTCTATTCATCCCCCCTAACCCCTGGCAACCACCAATATGTTTATGGTCACCATAGTTTTACCTTTTCCAGGATGTCACATAATTGGCATCATCCACTATGTAGCCTTTTCAGATTGGCTTCTTTCACCCTTTCAATTTTGATAATTCTTATTCCTGAATTGATCATAGATATGCAAAGTCCAATCAAGTAAAATGTTATTGATGATATAAATTGCACATGTTCCATAATGCAAATTTGCCATCATCAGAGCTGTAAGCCATACTTGAAAATATCTTTTGGTAATTTATTTCTGAGTTAGGGATTGGAGATAACAAGCGACGTTGGTGGCTTGTTACTGATTACCACCTGAATATGTATTTGGGATAAAATTCCTTTGATATTATTCATGGTGATTACACCCTAGCTGATATAAAATGCTTAAT
Source organism: Camelus ferus (assembly GCF_009834535.1). Taxonomy (NCBI): domain Eukaryota; kingdom Metazoa; phylum Chordata; class Mammalia; order Artiodactyla; family Camelidae; genus Camelus; species Camelus ferus. The sequence goes on along the minus strand of NC_045707.1, from coordinate 49,398,047 downwards.
AGTAAGCCACAATCTCTTTTGGACTCAGACCTTGCATTGCTGATGAGTGACACACAGCCACTTTAGCAGCTCGGACAGCAGTGGTCTCATCGGTTACGCTGCTCAGGGTGCATTATCGTGTGCATATTAGCACTTGGGAACTAACAAATAGTTGCCTAAAATGGGTTGGCAGTGTATCAAGTTAATTTAGAACATAGTGATGTCAATCTTTGAGCTAAAAAAGAAAATTGGGGTACATTATACACACACACACACACACATACACATACACTTTAGGGCAGGCACTCTTTTAAGGTTTAGGCTTATAAGTATATTGACTAGGGCATCAAACATTTAAAGGAACAATAGAATAGAGTCATCTAATCTGGTTCATTTCTTTATCTTTAGTGATTTTTTAATATTTTTAAAAATTTGGTGAGAAAAGTTGCGAGTGCACCTGGGTTGCTTTTATACATTTTTGACTTGATATGGGCCTACAACATTCCTTTAAGGAGATTTTTTATGTATCTGTGAAAAACCTGAATTTAAAGGAAAATGCAACTTTAATAGCTTCCTCCATATAAATAGAGAACGCACTACAGTTCTAGTAATTTCTGAATAGCACTATAAATTGTGTTCTGATACCTTTAGAACCACAAGTTCTTATTTTGTTTTATTTATTTTGTTTCTGAATTATTCATACAATTGCCTTAATACTATGCTTTAATTTGCTATAGAGGCCTAAGTTTATTTACATTAATATCACGAGAGTAGTGTGGAAAGTATTTTTTGTTGGCTTTGGAGGTGCTTTTGGAATTTATAAATATTTAAATAGGTAGAATCATTTAATTTTAGAGCAGGTATAGACTGAATTCATTCTACTGTGTTAAATCTCAGAGTTTGGGACTTAAACAAGGTCACAAAGGTAGAATTGAGCTGTCACTAGAGCCTACATTTTAAATAATTATTTAAATAATCGAATTACTTAATAATTAAAGCTGTTTTTGGTGTTGATACAACTAGTGAGGTATCCACAGGATTCTAGTGAATAAAAACTGACAGATGGAGGCTAAGACTAAATTTCCTATCTCAAATGGCTGCCTTTCTCAGAAAATTTACAAAGTCATCAGTATCAAGATAAAATACAATGGAAAGAAACTTCTGCAACCAGAGTCTTGAAGCCTTTCCTGTCATCAAGAAACTCTATTACAAAATAGATGCTAATACTTTAAGCCACTATTTGTTTGTATATCACATATAAAATATATTTTATATCATTGAGTAATCCCTTTACCATGTAAGAGAAAAAGATTCTTGTGTGGATCCTGAAAAGCATCTTAGAGGTAGGGAGAGCCAGGCAGGAGAGCTAACTCTCAAAAGACAAGATATTGAAAGGTTTGAACTTTTCAAACTTCATAGCTTTCCCCAGGTCATAGCTGGAGACTATGGTGGGTGAGTTGGTGAATAAAGTAAAATTGCTTACAAAGTAAATAATACAATATTCCAGGTACTCTGCTAAATGCTTATTATTACGTTATTTTACTTGATTCTTGTAACACACCCTGAGGTAGGGCTATTATGATTTCCATGTTGTAAATGGGCTAACACAGGTATAGAGGAACTAAGAACTTTTCCTAAGACCATGTAGCTGACTTACAAAGCTGAGATTTGAACCTAAGTCCAACAGAAACCAAAGGTTTTACTCATAACTACATCTCTATGCTAGTTAAATTGTGTGGGCAGGGAAAACAATGTAGAAAGGCATGCCATGTAAGGGGCTGATGAGTTTCAGTAGGTGAAGATACTTGGGATGTAGGAATGTTGAAACCAGTTGGAACTGATGCAGGAAAAACGGATGTGGGGCGTGAGGAGGGCCCTGTCCCAGGCTTCAGTTGAGCCCCTGGGACATGCCCCGCCAAGTATGGGTCCTTGGCTTCGCGCATGAAAGAATTCAAGAACGAGCCACATGGTGAGTAAAGATAGATTTATTCAGAGAGATACATTGAAAGGCAAGAGAAAGGCCATGAGGTGTGGGGGTTGGGTGCTCAGATTAAAAGTCAGTACTCACTCTACAGACAGAAAACTGGAGAGGTGCGGTTGAAGAGGAAAGTACAGGCCGTTCTCCAGGGCAGGGAGTTTAGATTTTATTCCAGTTGGGAGCCATTGGAGGGTTATGGATTGAGAGGTGGTGGAATCTGGTTTGCATTTCAAAAACACGGCAATGCCAAGTCCACATTTACTTGGGATCTTTATAAACTGACCTTAATGTATGTCTCTGGCTACTTTTCCCATTCTTTCTCCTTCATACATTCTGTGCTCTAACTCCAATATTCAAGTAGCTCTGTGAACAGAGGGAGAGGGGGAGAGGGGGAGAGAGAGGCCGTGAGGGGCAGTGTTGCCCATTCTTACGGGCTTTGGTAGCTTCATATGCAAATAAGTGAAAGGACCAGTCTAAGTATCCTGGGGAAGGGGCTGGGATTCCCAGGAAGCTGGCCATTTCCCACTCTCTGACTTTTTGTGGCTAGCCTTGGGACTGCCATGGAGCCTGTAGGCATGTTATTCACCATGCTAATATATTACAATAAGCATATAATGAAGCTCAAGTTCTACTAGAAGTTAAATCTCCCATCATCTTGAGCCTCAAGGCCTACTGGGAATTGAATCTTTCACCATTTTGATGTTAATTGCTGTAGCATTCCTTGAGTGGCTGTGCCCTGCCCCCTTCCTGTCTCAGAACCAGCTTTTAAGATCTGATTGTTAAATATTCAGGAATTTTGCAGGCTGGTTGTTAAACTATTGATAGCATAAAATCAGCTATAGTGAAAGTGTTTACACCACAGAAATCAGCAGATGCTACAAATCAGGGCTTTGTTTCCGTAAAGTGGTTTTCCTGCACAACGTGAGCTACTTGAATATTGGAGTTAGAGCACAGAATGTATGAAGGAGAAAGAATGGGAAAAGTAGCCAGAGACATACATTAAGGTCAGTTTATAAAGATCCCAAGTAAATGTGGACTTGGCATTGCCGTGTTTTTGAAATGCAAACCAGATTCCACCACCTCTCAATCCATAACCCTCCAATGGCTCCCAACTGGAATAAAATCTAAACTCCCTGCCCTGGAGAACGGCCTGTACTTTCCTCTTCAACTGCACCTCTCCAGTTTTCTCCCTCTCATTTTCATTCTCCCATCAAGCTACAGCCATGCTGATCAACTTATTTCAGGTTTTTATTAAGCCAAGTTCTTTCCAAATTTAGTTCTGTTACTCCAAAAGGGCAAGGGAAAAGACCTAAATTCTTGTCTTACCTGAAAGATAAAAATACAGATGGGAGAGGAAGAGCATGTGTAGTGAAAGATTTTAAAGGATTTATTTAGGAAAGGAAAAGTACAGCTCCAAAAACGGGAAGTGGGCTGATCCAAGGGTCTTTGTCTGCCCCTTCTCTTATCACCTCACTTAGAGGTGGTATCTTGATTGATTGATGGCTCTTGTCCCTGAAGTGCTTAGTCATGTTTGTCCTCTTTGTGCATGTCCTTACCCATGGTGTACACAGTAAAACCCATGAGGGGGGCCTAAACTGCAATGTTGATTATATTACAATGAGCACTGAGTCATGTTCAGTGACTTTTCTGCTGCCAAGTAGTTGCTGCTGACTGGTTCTAACTGGTTTCTTGCTGGCATTCATTTAGAAGAAGTAAAGCCCCTTTATGCTGGAGGTGGGCATAATACCATCTTCTAGACCATCCTCCCTCTTCTCCACCTTATCTACCCAGTGTCCCCACTTACCTAACAGTTCTTCACATTAGATTTCCCTTAGCCTACTTCTGAGGTTTTCACATAGTTGTATCCTTCATATCTGTTTAAATGTCACTTCCTGAAAAGGCTTTTCTTAACTTCCAAATCTAAAGTAGCTGCCCAGTCTCTCTCTGTCACATCAGCCTATTTTAACACTCTGCTTAGCACATAATGGTGTGGGACGGGGACAAATGCCGCTCCTTTGAAGCCAGACTGCTGCAGCCCATTCTTACTTCCCACTTACTGGTTGTGAGACTTCATACAAGTTGCTTGTCTCCATGATTCAGTTTTCTATTTGAAAACTGGGATGCGATTTCCTTTTCATGGAGTTTCTGTGGGAATATGCGTACAAAGAACACAAACCACATAAGAGACAGAACAGTGACTGGTCCATAAAGCATTCAAAATATTTTAGATATTATTATCACTGAAAACTGATATTTAATGATTTGTTCTCCAATGTTCTCAACTAGAATGTAAGTTCAGTGGGAGGAGGCACCTTGTCTTTTCTGTTTGCCTTTGATTCTTCCTATCCCTGATTCCTAGAGCAGCATCTGGCACATGGTAGGCAATGGGGTAGGGGAAGGAGGTGTGACTAGGGGCTGATCATTCAGGGTTTCTTGGTTGCCTTCCTGACTTCTCCCAGCATTCTGTGTGTTTTGCTCTCTCTCAACCCAGAGCAATGGAAACAAGCACAGAGGATGAAATGAGAGTAAGAGGCTCCCTCTATCCACAAGCAACACACTTCATCTCTAGCCCCTGGTGGCTATTCAGGGATGTGAGCCCATGTGTTGTCAGATCTTTCATTTATCAAGAGAAGCCAGAAATGTGGACATTATTTTTGTAGTGTGGAATCTCCCAAGTTTTATATGTTTACAACAAATTGAAAATTTTATACATGACTTTTGGCTAAACAAATCATGTCTGCAGACTGGACTTGGCCAGGGGCCACCTGTTTACAACCTGTGATCTTGAACTTGATCTCTTGGTTTTTGATTGTGAAGTCAGTGTCCTCTGCTCACTGTTCTGACGGCTTGCAAACAAACCACCTGTTAACCACACTCTGCAGTTACATTTTCCTGAGTCTCTGTACCTGGTATCCTCCACTCACTAAACACACCTTCCCTAAGATGTTACCTTTGGTCTGAATCTTGTTCCTTGGATTTAACATCATTCACTAGAGAGTTACATGATTCACACCAAAGTGGGTAGATGGATGTGGAGATAAGAAAGGTGAACAGCCTGGGTCTTCTGTTTAAAGGTTTATTATTAAAGAAAGATGTTACCAGAGGATAGAGATTTTTATTTCCCATTTGTTCCCTCCCTTCTTTTTTCCTTTCCTCTCCTCTATAGTGACATTAGTCTAATCACTATTCCAAGTCAGAAATGTTCTGAGTGACTTTTAGAGAGTTACTATGATATTAATGCCTTCCCAATGCACCTTGTTTCTTATGAACATTTGGCTGAGGGAGGGAAATAATCTAGAACAGTGGTCTCTAACATTTTTTTTTTTTGATGGTATATGCCCTAACAATAAAAAAAATTAAATACGTATTATGTTCTGAATGTTTGTGTCTCCCCAACATTCATCTATTGAAATCCTAAACCCTCAAGGTGATGGTATTAGGAGGTGGAGTTTTGGGTAGGTGATTAGGTCATGAGAGTAGATCCCTCATGGGTGGAATTGCTGTTTTTATAAAAGAGACCCCTTCCACTATGTGAGCTTGTACCAAAAAAATGGCTGACTAAGAAGCTGGCCCTCAGCAGACACTGGGTATGTGAGTGCCTTGATCTTGGACTTCGCAGCCTCCATAACTGTGAGTGATGCATGTTCAGTGTTTATAAGCCACCCAGCTTAGGATATTTTGTTATAGCAGCTCTAACAGGCATATATATCCATATAGTATATTTCCTTATTATTTTATATTCAATCCTGTGGTCTAATATATTTTGTACATTTTTAAATGCACATAAAATATTAATTTAAAATATTGAGATTAAAAAGAATAAGTTCCATTATCTTTTTATACTCTATGGGGGATTACCAAGCATGCTTCATGGGTAGACACACCCCTGGTCTAAAGACACATCAGCCTTTAAAGAAGATGGTTTACCAGATTGGGTTAAGAGAGTAGCTGTCCTCATCTGCTTGTTTTGGTCAGTTTTTCATTGGAATGCTCTTCAGAGTGGAAGTGCCCTGGTGACGATGGAGCCTAGGGCTCTAACCCGCAGCACAAGTGCTGGAATCGCAGCAGGCTCCTTGACTCAAACAGCTTTTGCCCCCAACACCAGGAGCTTATGTCTCTCTTCAGCTTGGATTTCTTTCTTTGTTCTATCAGGGTTGTGCAGATTGCCAGGAAGATAATAAAATGATGGGCATTGTGTGCAAGTCTCATTCCGGGCTGAAAAGGTGCATATCAATCCCCAAACACCAAATCTGCTGGATCCAGATAATCTGAAGACTTAATGTGCTCGCTGTTACTGTGCTCAGTGAACCTCAGCGCCCACCTCCTGTCTCTCCTGCCTCTTATGGAAGAAGGGAGTTAGATTGGCTTTTCTCAACATTTATCAGAGTGTTTGTCATACTTTCTGGATTACTGAGTTTATAATCTCTGACATAAACCATGATGCCAGGAATAAAGTCAGAAGCTGCAGTGTCTGAGGCCTAATCTTTCTCCCCAAAGCTCAAGGGCAGATTTATTTTAACAGCTGTTCACTACCTGATCAGAATTAGGAGACTTGTGAAAAGGTCAAGGAGAAAGAGCTAAACAGCACATCTGTTTCAGTCATAAGACCATATTTCTAGGAAGCTGGAAAAACAAAACATTCTATTGGAGAAAATCAATCTATTGTACAACAATCTATTGTAGAAAACAGTCATTTTAAGCATGATTTCACTGTGCTTGTTAGAAGGCATATCTGCCTTCTTCCTTAATATTCCCTTTTTTAGGAATATAGTTTTATAGTGAAGCTCTTGTGTCTGTCATATATTCTCTTGACCCCTGGCAAAAAAATGACCTGATTTTTTAATTTTGCAAACGTTATTTTTTTTTTTACCATCTAATTCTCTGTTAATTATTGAAGTCTTTATTTCTGTTTTATGCTTTGTGATTGAAAAGCAGTGATCAACAATCCTGAATGCTTTTCTGGCTTGCCATTCAAAATGCCTTCCACATTCCTTTACCTTTAGCTCTTTTCAAATTAAGTTTTATTAACTGAAATCATCCTTTTTCTAAAATAGAAAGGCATCCTGACTTGGACAAAACTAAACTATGCATATGTCTTAGTGAACTGTCAAACCTAATCCTTACTGTCCCTGCTGTTACAGCCTTAATTCCTGACCAACAACTGTGCCTGCATGTGCTTTGAGAAGTGACAGCTGGTTGAAGTGTCACATTTTGATAAATATTATCAATGGTTCAGTGTCAGCCTGGGGAGACATAACAAATGGCATTCCATAGAGGTTACTTCTTGGGCCAGTTAACATTTTAATCAGTGGCTTGTATGCTGGAACAGAAAATATGCTTAGAATGTCTGTGATGGACACTAATGTTTATGATGAGAACAGACCCCGCTCCTGATTCTCTCTACTTTATAATCTTGCTATAGCTTGGAGAAGCTGTGGATGGTTTTATATAAAGAAATAGAAATCTCAGTAGCAATTGCCTTTGCCACCTATATTGAATATGTCATTGTAAGGCAGACCAAAGCCTCCTATCAGGCTCTACCTACATCCTAGACTGACCCCATTATCTTCTCTTTGCTTCTATGAGACAAAAGCATCTCGATTGTTTACTCTCATTCCTGGTTGCCATTGACTGCCACTCAGCCTGGGTTTTCAACACCTCCCCAGCTGTAGTTTCTGAAACACAGAGGCTCATTTGGGGTCATTAAAGATTTGACTGCAAACATACAGGGAAATAGAGGATATTTTTAAAATTCCAGATAATATGGATGATTAAAAGCTAGAGAAGCTCTTAAAAGTAATACAAATAATAGGTTTTCTGGTCTACATTACAATGCAATGGGAGCTAAGTCAGTCTAAGTATATCCCTCACTTTGTCTGAAAGTGAGACCTGCCACGTCCAGTCTAGCTCAAACTCTTCAGAATCCAACCTCAGTAGATTCCCAGTTGCCCAATGGGATTGCTGATTCTTTTCAGATGAGGCTTCCTGGTCTTCTCTGTGTATCTTCTAACTCTTTTTCTCTAAATTCCAGGTGTATTGTTCTTTCGTGGTAATTACTCTCAGCTTCCCTGGGCTCTTCTTTCCTTCTTCCTGGCAACTTTAAAGAGAATGACCATTAAGGATCCCCTCTCTGGGGTGTGGAGAAAAGAGAACCCTCCTACATTGCTGGTGGGAATGTAGTTTGGTGCAGCCATAATGGAAAACAGTATGGAGATTCCTCAAAAAATTAAAACTAGACTTATCAGACGATCCAGCAATCCCACTTCTGGGTATAGATCTGGAAGGAACTTTAATTTGAAAAGATACATGCACCCCAGTGTTCATAGCAGCACCACATACAAGCCAAGACATGGAAGCAACCTAAATGTCCATCGACAAATGACTAGATAAAGAAGTTGTGGCATATTTATATAATGGAATACTACTCGGCCATAAAAAAGAATAAAATAATGCCATTTGCAGCAACATGGATGGAACTAGTGGTCATAATTCTAAGTGAAGTAAGGCAGAAAGAAAGAAAAATACCATATGATATCACCCATATGTGGAATCTGAAAAAGAAAAAGGCCACTATGAACTTATGTACAAAACAGAAATAGATTTACAGACATAGTAAACAATCTTATGGTTACCAGGGAAAGAGGGTGGAAGGGATAAATTTGGGAGTTTGAGATTTGCAAATGTTAGCCACTCTATATAAAAATAGATTACACTGTATAGCACAGGGAAATATACACAAAATGTTATGATAACTCACAGAGAAAAAAATGTGACAATGATGTGTACATGTCCATGAATAACTGAAAAATTGTGCTGAACACTGGAATTTGACACAACATTGTAAAATGATTATAAATCGATAAAAAATGTTAAAAAAAAAAGATTAAAAAAATAAAAGGACGCCTCCCCCATCTGAACTTCAAGAAGTCCTATCTATACTGGCCTAAAAATTATCCATTTTGCCCTTTGGAATTTCTAGCTCTTTTTTTTCCTACCTTCCTTTTTCTCAAGATTTATTTGGTTTTACTTGTTTACTAGACAGTCAATGAAACTCATCTTTTCAGTTCTTACAATGCTCTGAACATATGTGTAGGATTAATTTCCTATTAAGTACGAGACCCCAGCAGTGTGCTCGGTCTAGATGTCAGCCTGTCTGCTCTTTGGTCTCACTAGTCCAGAAAGAATTCCATCCTACCTTTTTTTTTTCTAATCCTACATTTAGTAGGCCCAAGCAATAATTTTTTTTTTCATATTTGAGGGAAACCTCAAGTGTACAGAAACTGCACATTTATAGAATACCTGAAACACCCTAATTTCAAATTACTGTTAAGATCCTTCAGTTATTCTTTCTTGTGTCCATTTCCCCATTTTTTTTTCCTTCTTATGTCCCTCTTTTTTCTCCAGAAGTTGGTTTTCCAGAATATGATGATTAGTTTAAAATAGCAAATGTAGTAAACATTACTAATACTCACAAGTACCCAATTCTCCTTTCCATTCCTGTTTAGTTGAGATTATACTTCCCAACCTCCTTTAGGTAGGTGGGACCAGTAGACCATCTCTGGTCAATAAAATGCGCATGAGTGTGATGTTCCAACCTCAGGTTGAGGCAACAGAAAGCCTCTGAGCTTCTCTAATCTGACTTTTTCCCTATTATGACTACCAGCTATGCTCTGAGTGGAGGATCCTGTTAACCTCCCCTTATGTGATGTGATAATATGAAACAGAACTGCTGACATGCAGACTCACAATGTACATGTAGTATGAGATAGAAATACACTTTTGTTGTGTTAAGTAACTGATATTTCTGGGTTACTTTGTTACCAAGGCATACCCTAGTTTATCCTGATTAATAGAACCACCATGGCATAAACAGTCTCTAACAATAACAGGCTCTATTTACACTGGTGGAAGTGGAGAAGGATTGCCCAGAATGATAAATCCATTTTGATGCTTATAAACTGTGGAAGAAAAATCTTATAAGCAAGCTAACATTTTAACTTATTAAACTAGGACTAATTCAGAGACTTTATTTTTAGCCTCTAAAGGTACAAATTTCTTGTTTTCTGTTTGAAAGTTAGATTTCTTTTCATAGCACTTTTTCTGTAAAACTCCTGTTTTTTTCCTACCATGCATTTCTAAAACTGTAATATCCAAGTAGACAACTGAACATGTAGAGCTGTAAAAACAGCTCATCTTCGAGGTTCCCACCCCCACCCATGGGCTCAACAGTGGCACATGACAAGGGCTCCAGTGCCATGGCTCCCAGTATATCCAGGAATCTCTGTGCTTTGCCCCCCAAACCTGCCTTGACTACCTTGCGTGTTCTTCACTGCAGAGGCTCTTCCTGATACCTGGTCTCTGTACTCCACCACCCTCTATTTAGATCCAGTGTTTGAACTCTATTTGCTTCCCACACCCTCATCTGATACCCGGCCTTCAATCCCCTTTGTTCTTCAACCTGAAAGCTTATTTCCCCTCCTCCATTCACATGCTCAACCTCAGCTCCTCAAACTGCAGGGTCCTCTGAGCCCAGGCTCTCCACATTCCTAGGAAAAGAGGTCAGTCAGGGATAGGAAGTCAGACAAAAAGTGTGAAGCTCATGCAGCTAGTAATAGAAATGAATTTTGTGTGTGGTTTTAGGAAATCAATCTCTTTGCTTCATACTTTCCCATGATCTTAATTACTTCTGGGCCCATTAGTTGTAGTTTACTTCTTAAGGGCATTGTAATCCATCTGTGTAAGTGTGTTGATATCCCAATGGTGAGAAAGAAAAGACAGAGAAGGTTCAGGCTGCAAAGTGCTTTGTAAAGAAAGACCATTTTCTCGTTTTCCAGATGGGTCAAGGAGGCACAGCTGGAAAGAGAATCTGGGTTTTTATCCAAATCCTGTGCTTTCATTTGTCTAGGCAGCTGCATTCTAAAGATTGTGAATTATTGAGAGGAAGCAGCACCCTGGGCTGAGCTTTGGTGCAAAGTAAAACTCCAGTAGTCAAGCTGTGAACTCCTATACACACCTAATACACTGTCTAGTTTATTTAAACCACTCCATAATTCCTGCACACAAAAAGGGACACTTCCTACAAAATGGAGTTCAACGTTTCTTACATATCCATTTCCATCAGTATGATTTTGCTGAACTGAATTATTTCTCTCTCATTTTTAGGGTTCACATGCTTATGACTGCCAATATTACCATAGGAGAAAAAAATAAATTTACCAAAGTATTTTCTCTGAATGCATAATGACTTGTTTTCTCTCCTCCCTTGCCCACAAGTATTCCAAGTCCCTTTTTGAGAGAAATCAAGAATTCTTATTATTTTATTATTCACTTACTCTTAATTACAAATTCTTGATCCTTCAATGTTTTCCTTCCCTATGGTTATATAAAGTCAACAGTGGCTTCTAGCAAAGTCTCCTGATGATTTCAAGAATGTTAATCAGCTTCATAGCTTAATTTACATTAAAAAAATTCTTCAATTAGAGAATAATTATTATGCAAAATGCAATAGGTTAAATGTGACTAAGTTAAAAGAGTAACACATCACGTCCAGATCTTGCTACAGGTGAGAAGATTGCTAAGGTTGGAAAGGGAAAGTCTTCCCTTCTTAACAGCTATCTAGTCTCTTCCCTCTTCTATTTCTATCTTGGTCTTGCCCAGCTCCTCCTTTTTCTTTCTTCTTCCTCCCCTCCGTGCTACTTGGTTGGCATTGATCTGTTGACTCTGAAAGTGTAATTATTTGAAACCATAATACGCCTCAAACCTTCATTTCAATATAGCACGTTAAGCTGGGGCTGCAGTATCTACAAAATCTTTTGGTATTCAGACCAAAGATATTAAACTGTTAAACTAAATCTTGAAGGGAAAAACTTAAAACCATTTTTCAATAATACTGTCAATAACTTAGTTACCTTCATGTATTCTCTTTTTCTTTTACGTACATGACTGTACCTTTTTTTTTTTTTTTCAGTTACCGAGATACTTTCTTTTTATAATGATTGAAGTACTGAAGGAGCCAAGAGGACTTACACAAAACCAAGAAGCTCTATTTGTGTCCTTAAATCTACTGGTATATCCCAATGAAATAATACAGTTTTAGGAACTATTCTGAGCAATTTTACCCACTTAGGGCATCTCAGTAGTGACTCCAAAAAATCAGCAAGGTCCACACTGTTCATTTTTCACCCTATCCAACACTTAAGTTTTTTTGTTTTTTTCTATTCAAGATAATACACACAAAATTTAATTGAGAATGACATCTCAAACTGTGAGATAAATTATATTTAGTTTGTTAAATAATTTATTTATATAGCAACTACAATGAACAAGAACATACCTATCTATTCATTTTGGATCCTCAGCATCCGGATCATTGTTTGAAGCATGGCAAACACTGAGTAGATATTGGCAAATCTAAAAATTAATTGATAATACATTATTTATTTTTTTTAAATTTTTTTGGGTGAAGTTATTAAGCTCATTTATTTATTTTTTAATGGAAGTACTGGTGATTGAACCCAGGACCTTCTGCATGCTAGGCATGCACTCTACCACTGAGCTATACCCTCCCGCTGATAATACATTATTGGTACATGAGATTATTCTGTTTTAACTATCAGTCTCTCCTGAGTTTCTTAGTTCAGGATGGATCTAGAATAATTAAGGAAATAACTGATATTCACCACTGGGTCAGCATCTTTTGTTATTCTGGTTCTGCATTATTATATTGGTTCTTTGTTGTCTACTTATCTATTTTTGTATTCATTTCTGGTCCCTGACACACCGTGACTGACAAACTGCTTACAAAATGTGTTTAGAGAGACACAGAGAGAGACACACACACAAAGAGAGGAAGAGAGAGAGAGAGAAAACAAGCAAGCTCTCTCCTGTCTCTTCTTACAGGGGCATCTTTTCTTACAAAGGCACTAATCCCACCATGAAGACTCCAAACTCCTGACCTAGTTACCTCTTAAAGGCCTCATCTTCAAATACCACCACGTTGGGGATTAGGGTTTCAACATGTGACTTCGGTGGGACAAACATTCAGTCCATAGCAGTAGGGAAATTTTATTTTATGAAAAAGTTCAAAGGCTGGTATTTCCTGTCTGAACCCTTGTAAAAAGTAAGAATAAAAAGTAAAACTGTTGAACGTAGGAATGAAACTCAAGTTTAACTGAGGAATATAAATATATGAAATCAACTAGGTAAGTTTCAGTAGAGTTTCCTCACCTTACCTCAAAAAAATTAAAATATATATAAAAATGTATCCATCTCAGAAACATTCAAAAACTTAAAATTGTTTTAAATATCACCCTTGCCAGGTGAATGAAACTGCAAAGAATTTTCTAAATTTATGTGAAAATTCTTTCAATGAGACACATTAGCAATATAAAAGAAGAGACTATGAAATAGAAAAGTAACACCAGACCTTGAGATAAATCTAATGGTGGATTTAAGAAAAAGTAAGAATTTTAATGATTTAGTGATGATTTTACGGAAAGCTCTGTCCGTAGAAGGGTCCATGGGCACTAATTCCTCTATTTAAATTCAAAATCATTGTATAGCACAGGGAACTATGTTCAATATCTTGTAATAAACTTTAATGGAAAAAAATATGAAAACAAATACATGTATGAATATGCATGACTGGGATGTTGTGCTGTACACCAGAAATTGACACACTGTAACTGACTGTACTTCAATTAAAAAAAGATAAAAAATAAAATAAATTCAAAATCACGTAGTAAAATCATGTAAATTCACCATCTCTAAAAATTATATGAAAGTTAAGCCTGGTTAATCTTATTTGTTTCTCCTAGACAGGATTTTTCAATCTCTAACCTATTGGCACATGGAGTGGATAAATCTTTGCTGTGAGGGCTGTCCTGTGCAATGTAGGGTGTTTAGTAGCATCTCTGGTCTCTATCCACTAGCCAGTAGTCACCCTTATACAGTTTCGATAACTAAAATTGTCTCCAAATATTGCCAAGTGTACCCTGCAAGCAAAATTGCCCTGGCTGACAACCATTGCTGGGGAAGAATGAAGCTACACTATACCTGTGAATCCTCAAAAATGAAGAAAGAAGGGAAAAAAAAAAAAAAAAAAGAAATGCAAGAAGGAGAAAGAAAGAAAAAAACAAACTTTTGAGCCCCCTGGTGTTTTACTTGACACCTTTTAGTATTATAGAGGAACACATTTAGGGATGATAGGGATTTAAAACAGCAGCAGACAAAAGTGCATCATTTTAGTGTAACTGAGGAGAAAATGAATCCTTGCAATAGTCTCAGTAGGACAGAGAACAATTGAAAAGTGTATCTTTAGCAACTGATGTGCTTTTGAATGAATGGCAAAAAGCACTCTTTTCATTCTGCCTGCACTTATATGACTTCTGCACAGTTGGAGAATCTATTTTAGGCAACTATAAATTTGATTTAAATGCAAACTATATTATGAGCCAACTGTATTCACTAGGGCTTGAACCAATCCATTTCTATTTGACACTCTAGAAAGAAGAGCTAGGACACTCACTAAAATAACCCCATCACTCCAGTACAATATAAACCAAATGAGTCAACCTGGTTCCTTTGTTGTTCAACTATAGCAACTCCAAATAAAGTTGCAGTTTGTGTGTGCTGCTGTTTGCTAGCTCCACCTTTTTATCTTTTTCTGAGTTACTGTGATGTCAAGCCTCCCACTCAGACCCCTGTGAATATCTACAGGTATCCTTATTTTTTCTCAGCTAAAGCAGCATCAGGTCAGTGGCTCTGAGATAAAGGGCAGGAACAAAGGAAATGCAACTGACAACAAGCCCTGTGGGGGACTCTGCTAACAATGAGAGTCCTAGGGATGGCAGCCACTGAGGGGCCAGTCTCTTGATTCCTCTACCAGAATGGAGACAGGGCTCACCTAAATAGGACAGAACCCCTATTTCTGATCCCAGGGAATTTGCACAGGAAAAGTGATACCGAACACCTTGTTTCTTTGAATGGTTTTTCTCCTGCATTCAAGTGTTGCAGCAGAAGGAATCTTTATCTAGTTAAGACTATCTGCATGGTAATTATGAGGTCAAGAGAAAAATGTTTCCTTTAAAGGGATTAAGTTTTCCCACTCAGGTAGATCCAATTAAGGAGATACTGACTGGATCTTTCCAGATGGTGAGGCTGCCCAGAACACCTGATTTACTGTCAAAGGAAGATATAACATCTTCAGTCTTTGAACTATAAGCAGTGGCTGATCTTTTGAAAGCATTAGCGTCTTTCACCAGGACCACAGGCTGTTTGTGCATTTCATCACTTGTGCTGTGTACCACAAATTATAGTTTATGGTTGTAGGGCACTGTTTGGAAACTGCTACAATATGTAATCTTATTTAATTGCTTTTTTGAGCACAGATATTGTTAATCAATACATTATAAGTAATGCATATTTATGGCATGGTTTGTTTTGTTCCAATGCACACTGTCATCCTTGAGGCCCGTGGAGAAGAAAGCACTATGACTGCAAGCTGAAAATGTACCATATTGTTAAAGCAGTCAGAAGCAGAAGCAGCATTGATCTATGTGCCCTGGGACAAAAAGGAAACAGGGCAAGTCTAGTATAAAGCAGGGAGTGATTCTCAGTAAAATGAAAGAAAGAAACTTTCTAGAACCAACTAGAAAGCCAAAACAATCTACCTATAAAACTGTTAGAACTAGTAAGAGCTCTATAAATGACTGTGCATATAAAAATATACAACAAATTAGTATAGTTCCTATATACTAGTATAAATACAACAGTAAATGAGAAGTAATATAACTATTACCTTTTAAAAAAGCATGTGTGACTTGTATGTACAAACAACACAAAACCAACAAATGTATTACCCAACAAATATGCAAAAAAAAATACAGAAATATAGAGACATACCACATTCCAGATGAGGAACAACAATTAATGCACAAATCCAATACAATCCCAGTCAAAATGTCAGTGACATTTTCCTTTTAAATCTTGACATTGTGATTTCAAAATTTATCTACATGAAAAAAGGTGGAAAATAGCTAAGAATAGGGAAAAAGAACGATGTTGAGCTAGATTAGCCCTCCCAGATGTTAAAACATATTCTGAAACTATAATTATTAAATCAGTACAGAAAGTGTGAACAGGTAATTTGACTAAAAATAAATTCTATTATGTAATTTAATATATAGTAAAGTGGAAACAATCAGTGAGTCAAGGAAGAGTTATTCAGTAGAAAGAGGTGGGACAACTGGTTAGGTGTTTGGGGGAAAAATAGATCTTCTCAAATAAGAAAATAAAACTGATTGTAGATTATTTAAATATTCTAATGTAAAAATTCAGACTAGAGAGAGGCAAAAGAAGCTGCTTTGCCAAGAGATGTGAAAGGTATCTATTAAAAGCGTTTCAATAAAATGGAAAATGATTTTTATAACATTATAAGTTAAAACTGGGTAAAATTTTACATATACAAAATAATTTCAATTTTGTGTAGCATTTTGCATGCAGAAACAAATCAAAATAATAATTTTTCTGTAACTGATAACATGTCCTTAGGAATCTGTTTTTCTGTTTATTGGCAGAAAAATGAATAAACTTGCCAATTAAACATATTTCAGTTTCTTAAGCTTTAAAAGAGCTTCTTTGATTCACTTCAGAGCCCTCCTCATCAGGTCTTTTTCTTTTCTTTTAGCAGCCAGGCTTTCCTTCCCTGGTCCCTCATGATTTGGTGCCTGGATATAGAGGAGGGTAAAATGCATTCTGATCTCAAAGAAATGGAGCTTAGAGTTGCCTGCTGTCCTGTATTTCTCTGCTGATCTCAGTTGCAGTCAGGTAGATTAGCCTTAATCCATTAATCTGTAGAGCTGTGCTTGCAGTCTCTGAGAATTTGACTAGTTTAAGGTTGATGTAATGGTAAATGTTCCTGAAATTTCTCTGACATGCCATAATCTCTGATCTCAGGGTCGTCATGCTGTGAGGCTTCTTCCTCACAAGCCCAGGCTTCTCCTGCTACACCAGTTGTTTCAACAATTCTGAACCAGGCATCTAGAAACTTCTAGATTTTTCCCTTGTTTCACACCAATCATGGAGAACTAGGAGTCCTATATCAGATCCGTATGCTAGACATCTTAGCCACTTTTTATTTACTTTTGGGTTCCTCTTCATTGCTACAATGCCAGTTTAGTCATAGGGCTCTCCAAAGAGCTTACAATTTTCCTAAGATATGCTCTTGCATATTCCTATTTAAGACACACAAAGACACAAATACCACCTATCTTGGCATTTCTGTCACCTCTTGCAACTTTCTCCTATATTTTGATCACAACAAGAAGAGAACCCAGATACTTGCAGCTTGTATTTCTGCCATTCTCTCATTACAAAGGCACTATTCCTACCATGAAGGACCTACCCCCCCTTATGTCATATCTCTGTGCTCTATAAATATAGCTAAAAGGAAAAACTACAGTCAGAGCCCCAAAGTTTGTTTGGCATATCTTAGGTAATATTTTTTATTATTTATTGGCTTATTTTCTTTTACCACAAAGCATAAATATGGAGTCTTATCTCCACAAGACCCTTGGGAAAGCCCGAGTCAAGACATGAAGATATTTTCTTTCTCTCCTGAAGTGCTGAGTATTATTTCAAAGTATATAGAGAATTATAAAACTATGATTTAAAAAAAAGAGTAAAAAATATTTTGTTTAATAGTTTCTAGTATCTTATCCCAAATGCATTATGTGTAAAATATGAACAGAAACACTCTGGTTTTAAAATATTGGAGAAGACAGCTCTACTTCTTTGTCTTCTTTGAAATTACCCTCCAATAATAGAAAGAAAAGCAGAAATACAGTCTCCATCTTTGACAAAATTAGAAACCATATTAACACAAACTATGATGTGAGAGGATGGGTTTTCCAAAAACCATGAACATTAAACAGAGGTGCAGATTCCTGGAAAGGCTGGCAGGGCACCGTAGTGCAAACTAGATGACACCTCCCAGAAGAGAAAACTAGCTCATCCTTATTTTGAACAATGGAAATAGGGTATATCTACTGGCAGGAGCTCTTTGACTTAGTTGTGGTTCAAGTAGGAACACAGGAGCTTCCCAGTTTAAATGTACAAAACACACCTAAATTCAGAAAACAGATGGAAGGAAGTGAAACAGAGAGGTTTTATTTTACTTTCAGATATTTCTTTTCCAATGCTTTTCTTTTCTTTGTGTAGATCTGAGTTTCTGACCTATATCATTTTTCTTTCCTTGAAGAACATTTAACATTTCTTACAGGACAGGCTAGCTTATGGCTCCAAGAGCTTCTGTTCCAGGTAATAGAGCTCTGCTGTGACTCTCAATTCACCTTCCTCTCCAAATTTTGGAGTGTTAGCTTGCCTTGTAAACTTAATTCTCTGGTAGGTCCAGGGAAAGTCTTTGATTTTCAGTTTGTTTGACTTTTCCCAGTTGTCACGATGACTGTGAAGAATTCTAAGCTCTTTGTATGTTAGAACTAAAACGAGTTCATGCAACTGTCTTTTAAATAAGCTAAGAGAAAAAAAAAAGGAGAATAAATACACAATAACAATATCTTTTATGATTTACCTAATTATCATTACTGGTACTCTGTTTTTTTGTGTGTGCAGAGTTTAAATTACTATCTGGTGTCTCTTAATTTCAATCTGAAGAACCTCTTTGCATATTTCTTGTAAGGCAGGTGTGTTAGCAACAAATTCTTTTGACATATTTGTCTTGGGATGTCTTTATTTCAGCTTCATTTTTATAAGATAGTTTTGCTTGACCAAGAATACTTGATTGACAGATTTTGCTTTGTTTTAATTTGAGAACTTTGAATATGACAGCCCACTGTCTTACAGCTTTCACTGTTTATAATGAGGTGTCTGCTGTTAATCATGTCTTTGCCTTTATCCTGTTTGCAGTTTATTGAGCTTCTTGCATATGTAGAATAATGTTTTCATCAAATTTGGGAAGTTTTTCAACTGTTGTTTCTTCCAATATTTTTTCCACTCCTGCTCCTTTCACACTTCCTTCTCTCTTTCTGGTGCTTCCATTATGCGTCTATTGATGAGTATAATATTGTCCCACACCTTCTCTGAGGCTCTGTTCTTTTTTCTCTATTCTTTTCTCTCTCCTTTTTTTATATTGCATACTTTCTTTTGATCCATATTAAAGCTTACTGATTATTTTCTCTGCCAGCTGAAAACTACTATTGAGCCCCTGTAATAATTTTAGTTTCATTTTAGTTATTGTAGTATGCAACTCCAGAATTCCCATTTGGTCTTTCTTTTTATAACTTATACTTCTTTTTGTACATTTTCTGTTTGATGAAACATTTTTATGATACTTCTTTAATTATTTAAACATGGTTTCCTTTAGTTCTTTAAACATAATTATAAGTGCAATATGAAGTTTCTGTTAAATCTAAGAGTTGGTAACTTCAAAGCAGTTTTGTTGTCAGCTTAAAAAAGACTACGTATGGGTTATACTTCCTATGTCTTTGCATGTATTGCAAATTTTGGTGAAAAATGGACATTTTAGATAATATTTTGTAGTAATACTGGTTACTGATCCATTTGGGGGTAATGTCAGTGCTGATTTTGCTTGGTCATTTGTTTGTTTACTGAGGTGACTAAACTAATTCTGTGAAGTCTATTTTCTTCTTTAATATTTAGTTTCTGATATCTTTGCTCAGATTTTTCTTATTGGTTTTATCTGTAAGCAGCTACTATCCCTGTGGCAGCATAAGTCATTTATTGGTCAGAGGTTGTATTTTAGTCACCTTACTACTGTAGATTTTAATTTTTTACTAATGAATTTGTATACTTGGCTTGGAATCTGTGTCATAGTTCAAGGAGTTTACAATTTTTCCCACATATTCAATCAGAGACTAGTAGCTTGGATGTTTTTTCTCTAGTTACTCTTGAGAGGGTACATCCTAGGGTATGACCCTTAGGTATGAAATCCCCCATACTTTGTTCCAAATATATTAAATACATTCATTCCCCTTATAAGTTATCTCTTCCACTGAAAAGAAACTGTGCCTTTGCACAGTAGCTTGGGGTGAGGATGGAGGTTTATTTCTCCCAGAGTCACAAATCAACTCTACAAGAGAACACAAGAAGTAAGAGTAGCTCCTGTCTTTCTGGATTGTCCACTGGGCGTGGAACCTTAATCCTACAGGTGACCTAGTGTAGGGCTGATTATGACTCCAGTATTCCTGAACTTTTTTTTTTTTCCCTGAAATAAAGATTCTTCTCTATAGATACTTCTATATAAGTAGAGACTGGGTGGGCAAAGAGAGGCTTAGTTTTCTTCGCTGTTCCCACCTAGAATAGAGCTTTGCTACATGGAGCTAGGAGCTATGAGAAATACTAGTGAAACTATAGCCTTATACTTAGAACTGGAGGGAGAGGGAGTCCTGGGCTTATTTGCATGTACCCAGAATAGAGTTTTCATAAATCTGGACTGGTGCTAGGTCTAGGGAAAGGAAGCAAGGAATTACTCAAATGCCACAGACTCTCATTGTTCTTACTGAGATTTAGTAGATTTCCTTGAGTGAATATCCTTATACTTTCTGTATGCCCTTAAGACAATATCCAGAGACTGAATAATTATTTTTTAAAAATAATTTTCTAATTACTTCTTTTCCAGTTTTTTCATCTGCTGTTTTGCTTTGTTTAGTCTAATATTAAGCCTATTTTGATTTCTCAGTTTCAATTATTATGATTTTTATTTCTGGTTTGTGAAAAAGTACTATAATCTGTACTATTTAATATGGTAGGCATCCACCACATGTGGCTGTTGAGCTCTTGGAATGTGGCTAGTGTGAAGAAGGAACTGACTTTTAAATTTTATTTTTTAACTTCAATTAATTTAAGTTTAAACAGCCACAATTGGCTAATGGTTAATGTATTAGATAGTATAGTTCTAGAATTAACTTTTTTAATGGGTTCCAATTCTCTGCTGAAAGTCTTAATCTGTTTCTCTGTTTTATTGAGTATGTTATACTTTTTTTAGGGACTCTAAATTACCTTGTCTTTTGCCTGTGGATTCCTTATTTCTTATGTATTGGCTCTCCATTTTATCATGATGAGTTAACTTTGATTAGATTTCTTAAGTTAGATTTGTGAGATTAGAATTGTGGATGTAAAATTGTGGAAGCTCTAGATGATATTATGCTCTTCTAAAAATATTGGGGTTTTCATTTAGCAGACAGATACCTTCCTTTAGTACAAAACACATTAGTTTTATTATTGACTCTATCACTTGCTGACTCTGTAGCCTTATGTAAACCATGCAACAGCTCTGAACCTAATTTTCCTCATCCATAAATAAGCCTAATATTCATCCTGCTGAAAGCAAAGATTGTAAAGTTGAATGATCAATTTCTGAAAAACAAAATTTTTTTTGAAATCTACAAGGCAATACAAACATGAAATTCCTATTAACAATCCATTCACTCATTCTGCATATATTCAGCAATATTTTTGCAGGTTGCTGGAAACTAAAAACAACATTTTGGAGGGTACAAATTGTTCTTGCTATTACAGACAAATGATTTTGTATTTGTACATTGTGGGTGATTGTTTTTGAGTGGCTCATGATAGAAAAAAGTACCTGCCTTCTGAAGACAATGAATGGTAATCAAATCGGCTATTAATTAGTGGTCTTACAATTGCAAAGTTGGAATAAATTTAATACTCCTATTAGCTTATGCTCTCTCATGAGATTTCACAACATTGGGAGGGAATCTGAATGCTAGCCAGAATCCTAGGCCACAGTCAAGTTTTTCTCATAGACATTGAAATTTCAGGTCATCAAGAGAAATAAAGTTTGGTAGAATCAATGGTGCTATTTTTGTTTGTTACCCTCAGAAAATAAAAGTCAGATTCTTTTTTAATGGGTATACACTTTTTCTTATTCTAATCATTCCACTGCAGCACAAAAGAAAGATTGTTCTTTTATCTTACATTTCACTAGGAAAGGGGAAAAAAAATTCTCTTGTACTTAAAACGTCATCTTCCTGTAAACAGAACGATTAACTTGATATTGTGCCAAATAATTTATGAGTATCTAGATAAGATTAAAGGCATTTATTTTGCCAAATTCATGAGATTACTCTTCTCTTTTATTTTGTTCTTTATCACATAAGCCAAGTGTTTTTCATTACCTTCTCAAAAATTGTTGCATTTCTGCCCTAAATTACAGCATTCCTTTGAATGCTTTGACATTATGTAGTATCTGAATAGAGCAATCTTATCTAGAGTATTAAAAAGTTTTCATTGTAAAGTGATTTTTATTTTTCAAAAACAAAATTGTTTTCAAAATCAAGTACCTAGCATAAGATACGTTCTTTTCAACTCGCATTCTGAAAAGTAACTGATACTGACCATCCATTGCTCCTCAAAAGAAAAATGATTCCCTATTAGAAGACTGCCAAGTTAAAAATATCTTTAAAAACATGTTTTAAGGCTCATTTCCTTTCCTATCTCCTCCACAATGTGTTTAATGTGCTTGATTTGGGTAATAACACCCAGCAGTCAGGGAAGACAGAAACAGCTACCTTGATTACTCCCTTGGCATACTTATGCATGAATGGAGTCTAGATGCATGAACAAAAACATTTCAAGGTCATACTCTTCATCTTAAAAGTAAACTATGATTTTTCATCTCTTACCAGAAAGATAATTGAGATATTAAAACATGCTATTTTCTCAAAAACTAAAGGCAAATTTTTATATATAGATAAAGATCTGCAGTGGGGCAGATAGCATTGGATAAATACAGCGAGTATCCCAGACAGCTTCTCTTAACAGCTATTTAATTATTTCTCTTCATTAATTGCAATTTCAGAAAAACTAAAGAAAAAACAACACAACAGCAATCCTATTTATAATGGCAAGCCTCTGTGTCAATACTTTTCAGCATGACACCTAGCAAAGAAATATACAAATTATACAAGTCAAATTTTTGGACATTACAAATATTCTAGCAATAAATTTGATTTAAAATACTCTCCAACTATAGTTACTACAACTGGAAAGACTCATTTCTTTCAGCTATTATTTCTAATGCTGCTAAAGAGATGCATTAGGGAAACACTTATCAGATGTACTAAATCAGCATTACAGATATATGCCAAGGGACCAGATGAAGCTATAACTGCAACCAATTTGTTTTTCAGATAAGGTTTGTGTATTTCTCCAGAGTTGTTGGATGGCCACATTTTAAAAGATACTATATAACTATCATGGATTCACCCAGGAGAGTGACACAAATATATTCAAAAGTAAGAAGTATTGGTGAAAAGTGGTGTGTATAAATACAGATAGGAAGAAATGAAATAATCAAATGGTCTATTTCATGCTTGATACTTACAGAATGTCACTTAAAAGTGACATAGTGATACAAATATCATATCTACACTAAGGAGGTTGGGACAGTGAGGAAATTAATGTCTTAAACCAGAGCCTCTCAACCTTGGTACTATTGACATTTTGGGTTGGATAATTCTTTGCTGTGAAGGGCTGTCCTCTGTATTCTAGGATGTTTCTTAGCATCACTGGCCTCCACCGACTAGATACCGTTAGTACCCACCTTCTGTTATGACACTCAGAAGTGTCTCCAGACATTGCCAAATGTTTCCTGAAGGAAAACTGACCACTAGAGTTAAAGAAGGCAGGGAAATAAAAACACTTTGGTTAGTACAGCATAATGTTATATCACATCTAGGAAAGCTGTAGATTTTGGGGTCATGCATATGTTGCCTGGTTGCTCCTTTATAGTAATATCCTAAACTTCAGATCTCTGAATTCATACATAAATGTGAGATCATATTGTATTTTTCTTTCACTTTCTGGCTTACTTCACTTGGTATGACAACCTACAGGTCCATCCATGTTGCTGCAAATGGCATTGTTTTATTCTTTTTTATGGCTGAGTAGTTTATATCTATATCTATATCTATATCTATATATATATCTATCTATATGTATATGTCACAAATTCTTTATCCAGTTATCTGTCGATGGGCATCTAGGTTGCTTCCATGTCTCGACTATTGTAAATAGTGCTGCTATGAACATTGGGATGCATAAATCTTTTCAAATTAGAGTTTCCTCTGGATATATGCCCAGGAGTGGGATTGCTGGATCATTAGGTAAGTCTATTTTCAGTTTTTTAAGGACTGTCTATACTGTTTTCCATAAAACTGCACCAAACTATATTCCCACCAACAGTGTAGGAGAGTTCCCTTTTCTCTACACCCTCTCCTGCATTTATCGTTTGTGGGCTTTTTAATGATGGCCCTTCTAACCTGTGTGAGGTGATACCTCATTGTGGTTTTGATTTGTATTTCTCTGATAATTAGTGATATTGAGCATTTTTTCATGTACCTATTGACCATTTTTATGTTTTTATTGGAGAAATGTTTGTTTAGGTCTTCTGCCCATTTTTGGATTGAGTTTTTGTTGTTGTTGTTGTTATTGAGTTGTTGAATTGTTTATATGTTCTGAAAATTAAGCCCTGGTCAGTTGCATTGTTTGCAGATATTTTCTCCCATTCCATAGGTTATCTTTTCATTTTGTCTATGGTTTCCTTTGCTGTGAAAAAGCTCATACATTTAATTAGGTCCCATTTGTTTATTTTTGCTTTTATTTATATTGCCTGGGTAAACTGTCCTAGGAGAACATTGCTATGATTTATATCAGAGAATGTTTTGCCTATGTTCTCTTCTAGGAGGTTTACGGTGTCTTCTTTTATTTCCTTTGGGAAATAGTGAAAGTAGTACTCAGAAGCATTTATGGCCTTAGTTAATAGAGAAGAAAAATGGAAAGTAAAGTATCTCAGTAATCACCCAAAAAAGTCAGAAAAGGTAAATAAAATACTTCCAGGCAAAGTAATATGGGAGTGTAACCATCTTCTATGTTTTCACCTTGCCTGTGTGCTCCTTTTTGCTCCTTTCCACTCCCCCTGCTCACAAAGCTGCTTTTAAGATCCTTCAAGATTGAAACACAGGGTAGGAGTACGGCTGAGGGGCCAGACAATTTACACAGTTGTCCCTTGTGTTGGCATCTCTGGTAGAGGCAGATGTTCTAGACCTGCCACTGGGGATGTCCCATCATCGGCAGTCAAGGCTTCCTCAGCTCAGACTGTGGCTCCTCATGGCCCATCCTCAGTTCAAGTCATTTCCCCACCACTCATCCTTTTAAAATACCTCAAGTCTGGATTTCTGACACAGGGACCTCATCTGGCTTGTAGAAAATGCCTGTCCGTTCCCTGGCAGATTCTCAAGGGGCAGCTGCTCCCATTGTTGTCTCTGCTCTGCCCAGCAAGTCCTTCTCACCTGCTTTAGACTTTTTAGGTGTGAGTCACGTCCTAATTTCTGCACCACTCCAATTTCAGGGGACATATATCTAGCTCCCCACGCCATTATCAAAGCTTCTTGCTTGGCTTTAAGGGAAGGAGAAACACTTTTTTTCCCTAACACTTGCAATGTCCTCTATTATTGGTCTCTTTAAACTTTTAATATAGTTTTAGATCTCTTGTAGATCCTGGATATGAATGATGGATTAATGTTTATTGAACCAGTTTTTGATACGTCCTTTTTGAGTCCTATATAGAAAAACTGGCCTTTTGATTTGGAATGTGACGGTAGCATCTACAGTTCTCAAGACTGCTGTCTAAGCCAAAGCTGTAAGCATGAAGAGTCCCATGTGAACATGCTATTATACTAGCTCATAGGAAAGTATGCAAAAAAAAAAAAAATTAAGTAGATTATTTGCAGAAGAACTTTGTTCAAAATTTCAACAAAGTATGAAAATATGTTCAAACTCATGAGTAAGAGAATGAGTCATTATTTTATACTAGTCAGACTTTTAAAATTTAACAAGTGTAAAATTTTATACCTTTAACAAGTTTAAGGATATTCTTATACCTTGCTGATGGCAATGTGAATCCTACATCCTGTCTGAAAAGCAATCTGCAACTTCTATTAATTTTTTGTTTTAACTTATAAAAACCTGTTGACCCAACAGTTCCACTTTAGAATTCTATCCTTTTGTCCTATAAAAATGAAAGTGTTAGTGTATAAATATATATATCCAGAGTTTGTGTTTGTATTTCAGCATTGTTTAGGGTGGCAAGGATATAAAATAATAATAATAAATTAATAAAACCTAATCATCAGCAATGAAAATGCCCGTAATAAGAGAATAGATAGTTGACTAAACTTAAAATGTTTTGCAACCCTTAAGAATAATTAATTAAAAGTATACTCATTCCCTTGTTGTATTCCCCTGGAAAATTACTGAGTGAAACAAAGATACAGAAAGATGTATGTATTATGATCATATTTATTTGAAAAATATTTGAACTTTTTAATGCATGTTTGTACTTATGTGTGTGTATAGGAAATATATTATTATGGGAGCATGGAAATAAATATGAAGAATGTATGACTTACTTGGGGTGTCAGAGAGGAAAATGACCTGAATAGATTAAGAGAATAGCAAGTTGGAGGAGGCAAACAAAAGAGAAATACACATGTGTGAAATTACATTTATGAATACATCTAAATTTTATGTGTGTATATAATAAAGTAAGGCAATAAAAGAAAAATAATAGCACAGAGCTCTGAATATCAGTAGGAAAACAGATGAAACTGAAATTCTGAGGGAAGGTTGGGAAAAAGCTTGTTAGCTCATATTCTCATGCAGAAATTGAACTTCCATCATTTTTGTTAGTGAAAAAAAAACTTAATAATATAATACATTGAGCCCAGGCACAGTCAACATCAGATTTAATCACTAGACATAATTATAATTGAAGATACAAAAATAAAATATTGGAACACTTGTAGTGTTAACTTCAATTTTGAATCTTCCTTAGGCTCAAAATTTTGCAAAATAAACTTTCCGTGGCAGAGGATTCATTTGTCTATAACTATCAAGCCACAGAGAAAAAAATTGCTTTAATCAATCCTTGATGCCTTGGTGGTTTTTTCTTCCTTATTACACAAGCTGTCTCTCTGTTATAACTTTGCTATTTATTAGTTGATTTCTGAAGCCTGAGCACCCAAGCTCAAAGGACATAAAAAGCAAGCAGGATATTCTTGCTTATTTCTATAGACAGAAATTCCTGTTCTAACAGAGTTGTTCTCAAAGTGTGGTCCAAGTACCTCTGGGTACACAAAGACCTTTTCAGGTACACGAGGTTAAAGACCTCTTTTGTAATACGACTGAGCCATTATTTGCCCTTTTCACTTTTACTATCTCACAACAGTATCCTGGAGTTTTCCAGAGGCAACGTGATATTTGATATGGAAATAAATTGGATTCAGAAGCAGATACCAGAATTTAGCTGTTTAAAGAACAGAAATTCTTTAAAATGTTATTTTCATTAAAATTCATTTATATTAATTTATAAAGAGTTTAGCATTATATTAAATAATTATTATTTTAGTCTTATTAATGTGATAAATATCACTAGATAGAACCTATATAAACACAAGCACTTTGGGCTCAATAGTTTTTAAGAATGTAAAAGGAATCCTGAGGCAGAATGTTAGAGAACTGCTGCTCAGATGCTACTGTGTTAAGCTCTCCCCTTTCGCACAAGACTGCTACCATTCTGGAGAGCATGTTCTATGGCAGGAAAAAGCTAGGAATGCAATGTACAGTTGCATTTATATGCCACTCATGGAACGGAAAAATAATGAAGAAATGATCAGCTTCACTCATAAAGACAGACGTGCAAGATAAGATAGCAATATAATAGGTTGCCATTTTTTTAATCAACTATAAAAGTGGCATTCTCATACACTTTTGTTGGGGGTGTAAACAAGTCAGACTGTAGGAGAAAAATGCCTATCAAAATACAAAAAAGTTTACTTTAACAGAACCATGTCCCTTTTCTTTAAGCCACCTATGGGTGTATGAGTGTTGACCCAGGTTTGCAATAATGAAGTCACAACCACATTCAGTGCAGCGCTGTTTATAACCACCAAAAAAAGGGGGGAAAAAGTGAAATCTTCATAAATAAGAGAATTCCATGATAAGTTATAGAATGCCCATTCAGTGGAATACTGTAAGTGTAATTAAAATAAATAATATAAAATAAATAGATTCTGTATCTAATATACAACTATTATAATTATGATTATTGTATTTCAGATATTTAAGTTGCAGAACAATATGAGTAACACATACTACATGTATTAAAAAATAAATTATATGTGTACAAATTCTAGTATGTGAATAAGTGTGTGTGCAGGGAGTATGAAGATGTGTAAGACTGAGGCACATTTGTGTTTGTATAGCTATTTTCTGAAAGTATACACAAGAATTAATTAATAATGATTATTTCTAACAGTGATAAAGGTGGGATCATGGGGGCTTGGAGGATTTTGTTTCATAGCTATCTATCTTGGTTGAATTTTCTAAAATCAAGAGCATATGCTTTTCTAATTACATTTTTAAAAATGATTTTTGTGTGTCTCAAAAAATTTAATGTGAAGAGTATCTTCTTTTAGGGCTTTGCCTTCAGAAACATACAATTATGTTAGGCATAAAGAATTTCTTGAAAGGGTATGGAAGAGATAATATAGGTGAGTGTGTCCTATGATGAAGTTAAATTTCAACCAATAAACATTTTTAAACCGGTGTTATTATGCACAGTCGGTTATCCATGCTGCTGCAGGAACCTGATGGTGACTTAATATGGACTCTACCAACCCAATGCAACAGTTTGCCAGCATGAGCTAAAGTATCTTCAGTCTAGGTCTGCAGCAAGAATAGGATAAGGTTGAGGAAAGAGGGATTCATAGAAGTATGGAAAATTAGGCGGAAGAATAGTTCTAGGGAAAGCTTTCCCTCAGGGAGTTGATTAATATTTCATGGTTCTGACAGGACATATGCCTGGGGACAGAAATGACAGGCAGAGGGAGAAATAAAGAAGACAGATGAAAGAAGCAGCAACTACACATCAGTGACAATAACAGCATTTTCTCTGTCTAGGGAATCAGGCTTAATATATTTTGTTGAGAGCTCACTGTGGGCTATGACCAAAAATTAACAGATATTTTAAAATGACAGTGTAACACTATGTGATGTCTATGTAGCATATTATATGGTACAATGCATATTGTATATCATATATCATATTCTACATGTGTGTCACATAATATTATCAAATGACTGATATAAATTGACAGTATCACATTATTACAGTTTTTAGTCTGCCCAAGCTATTGTTGCCTCTTCACAAACCTTTCAGGGAGATGTGATTCCTTCCTGAGGAGAGGAAGCAAAATCTTTGAGAGATTGAGGACTAGCTCAGGGGCTCACAGCCAGTAAGCAGTACAGCTAGGTCTCTGATTTCAGTCCTTAAAACTTACGCTACACATTTTATTTGTAGATAACATAACCTTTTAAAGGTTATATGACACAGAGACCAAGTTCCCTATTTTATCCTTTGAACTTGTATAACAGTATCTTATGGTCTTATTTGCTATGAGCTCTTATGTTATTAATAACAAACATTGATGGAGCTCCTATTGTGTCCAAGGTGTTGTTTAAATTGTAGATATAAATTGAAATGAGAAATAATGCATGTTTTAAAGAGGCTAATAATTGATTTCATGAGGTTAGAAACATAGGAAAAATGAAAGTAACATGACAAGAAGTGGCAAGGGCTGGATAAAAAATATGACATGGAAAATGACATGGAAATTCAGAGAAATAAAACTTTTATTGAGTTTTTTGTTATGTTAAATATTTTTTATTTTTTTAGTGGGAGGAGGTAATTAAGTTTATTTATTTGTTTAGATTTTTTTTTTTAATGGAGGTACTGGGGATTGAACCCAGGATCTCATGCATGCTAGCACACACTCTACCACTGAGCTATACCCTCCCCCTTATCAAGTTTTGGTATTAGGCAACTTGCTTAATTTTTTTAGCTTCAGTTTCCTTATTTGTAAAGTAGGCTGGTCATGAGGATTGAATCAGATCATACGCATAAAGCAGTAAGTGTCTGACACACAGAAAGCGTTTAATAGACAGAAAGTATTATTAATATTTTCTTCTCTTCCTTCCTTCTTTCTTTTTGCTCCTCTTCCTCATCTTCCCTGAGATCTTAGACTAAATGACATCAAAGGCCTCAGTGAGCCTTTATGGAAGATACAGAGAAGTGAAAAACTCGAAGGGAAAAAAATTTTTTTTGACATAGGGAAGGTAAGCAAGTAAATGTATTTCTATTATCGAGTTTAGAATGTCATAACATTTAAGAGAGAATGACTCTTATTTGCATACAATTTTATGAATGTATTCCATATGAGAGTTTATGTATTTGGGTATTGAGAATGCTCTATAATTAGCATCTCTCTTCCCTACCTTTTTCCATTCTGGCTCTGAAGCAAGTGAGAAATTAGAAATCAAAATGAAATAAAACCCAGCAAGATGGTTGAAGGCTTTTGATTGCCATTGTTACTGAAAAGGCTTAACAGCCTAAACTCTCCAAGAAGATAGCCATTCCCAGTTCCTTGTGGCCATCCTGCACAGGACAGAGCAACCCCACTGTAGGGAAATTGCCTCTAGAGCTGAGCTCATGTCGTAGCACTGAGCTTATGTGATAACTATAAAAAAGCAAGAGACATGTTCCATGTAGGCTGGGGCACCCAGAGAAGGGAGAGAGGAAAGGAATGGGTTACGCAAGCCTCAGTCTTCTTCCAAACTTCCCAATCAGATAACTACCTCTGCCTTAATGGGTGGGACAGCAATGGGAGAAGGAAGACAGAAAGAGAACAGAAAAATTGTAGAAAACTGTCTCAACAAAACCAGCGAGGCAAGGAAGAGGTATATTCACACATGTACACAAGCATACGCATATGCACACACTCTGAAGGTAGCAAGCTTGCCTTTCAGCTTTCTTGTCTATTCCCTTCTGTCTTTCCAGCACCCTCCCCACCCCCTCTTAAGCTGTCTACATTTTCTAATTGATTACATAAAAATATGTAAAGTCCTCAGTTAGTTGTTATGTTATATATTTCTTTTCTCAGTCTGAGACTTTTTTCCCCACTTAATGGTGTCTTTGATAAACAAATTTTCTTCATTTTAATATAGTTCAACTTAATAAAATATTTCTTTATGATTAATGACTATACCCTGCTTGAGAAATATTTCACTACAAATCTACAAACCATTAGTGATTAATTTTCATGAATGGGAAACAAAAACTTAGTTTTGTTTTTTTCTTGTGGATATCCAATTGATCCAGGACCATTTATTGAAAAGATAGGATTTTTTACCACAAGAGAAATGAAAACTTACTTTCACACACATGAATGTTTATAGAAGCTTTATTCATAATCTCCCAAAACTGTAAACAATCCAGTTGTCTTTCAAGAGATAATAAAAAAATACTGTGGTACATACATACAGTAGAAAGCTACACGTCAATAAAAGGTAATGAATTATTGATAGATGCAGCAACATGGATAAATCCCAAATACATTTTGCTAAGGGAATGAAGCCAGACACAAAAGGCAATGTACTGTATGGTTCCATTTGTATGGTATTCTGGCATTTACATTATCATTTACATCACAAAGGCAAAACTATAGGGATAGAAAACAGGTCAGTGGTTGCCAGGAGATAGATTGGGTCAAGGGACAGCCTGAGGGAATATTTTGGGTTGTGGTATGTACAATTCTATACACTTGTCCAATGCATAACAAATAAATTTTACTGTTAGTAATTTTTTTTAATCTTAAAATTAAAAAGTTGTGAATATCTGCTATAAAAAAGACATTTTCCCACTGCCCTGTGGTACCACCATTGTCATAGATTAGTTATATATACGTAAGGTACCTCTGCTTTGTGATGTATCACTTATTCAACTTGTTACTTGATAATATCTTATTTCTTTTATAACTAATTTGGAACAGGTTGCATTGGCAATTGGGGAATCAACAATATTTATGGAATTAGAGACAAATTGAGTTACTTCTTTCCCACCAACACAAAGTTGTCTCTTTCACATGGTGAGATGGATGTGGATATATGGCACCAAGGTTCCTCCAGCTGCTGGGACTTCTGTCAGCAGTTTTCAGCTGTCACCTCTCTCAAAGATTGCTTCAGTTTTAGAGAGCTGCCTCACCCAAAGCCACACCTTCCAGGGTTAGCCCACAACCAAAGACCAACTGAGGCAGAGGAATAAAGGACTGGTCATACTAGCCTAAAGCATGACTACTCTGATGAGCCTTTCCAGCTCCAGACTTCCCGAAGAGTTATTTGTGGCTATTGAGCCTGCATTACAATTTAACTTTTAAATCTGACCATGGGATAGTAAGTGGTCATGAGTCTAGAACGGCCCATTATTAACTAGGTATACTCTGATCTACCGAAGAATGTAGCAGTAAGCTATCATAGATGGAAGTGGTATATCCAAGATCACTTATGAATGAGACCAGAGAATACAAACAAGAGTAAGAGCAGGTGGCCCAGACCCATACCATCCACCATTGTTGCACTGGTACCCACTTTTAGCTTATACCTATTACAGTGTGATGACTTTGTATGACCAACTGATAGAAGAAGAAGAAGTCAGGGTTTTACAGTTTGGTCATCCTGGCATGTTGGGACAAGTCAAAAATAGACAGCAGCTGCATTACAGCCTTACTCAGCAGTGGTCTTCAAAGAGACTGAAGAGGCAAAGATAAATTTCAGTGGGCAGAGTTTTAGGTGATGCAACTGGTTATCCACCTGCCATTTGGGAAGTAGTCCAAAATTAGCGTATATACAGTTTCACTGATGCCAGGTCAGGGACCTAGAGGAAGAAAATCAAGAAGGTTAAGGACAAGGGGGTTTGAAGTAGAGAAATGTAGATAGATGTATGAGAGAAGGCACAAAGTGTGACTATCTTAGAATTACATGTTAGATTAGATAATATTCATCATAGAAGTATTAAAAAGTGAAGAAGATAGAATGAGTCAGCCAGTAGATGTCAGCCAGATTTTGACAGTGGTCACCCCAGCAGTGGCATAATGAATGTGTGAAGGAAGTGACCACAGTGTCAGAGATGGAGACTCTTTACAGATCCATGAGAGTTGGTGAGCTCCCATTCACCCAGGCTGATATAGCTCCTGCCAATGCCGAATGTCCAAACTGCCAGTAACAAAGACTAATCCTGATCTCCCAATATGGTACCATTTCTCAAGGAAACCAACTGGCAAGTTGACTACATTGGATCCTTTGGAACCTGGAAGGGACAGACATCCATTCTAACACAATAGACACATAATCTCTGCATGAGTTTGCCTTTTCTGCCTGCACAGCCTCAGCCAAACCATTATCTAAGTTCTCAGAAAATGTTCGATCTACCAGCACCAGATCACATTATATTATTTCCCAATAAATATCTGCTTTACAGCAAAATAGTGAGCTTCCTACTGTGGGGTTCACTGATTATATCACACTTTGCATCACCCAGAATCTATTGACCTGATAAAGTGTGGAAATGGCCAACTCAAGGACTCAAAGCAAAGTACACATAGCTCATATCAACATTCTGAAGATGGGGCACCATCCTCCAGTTTGCTGTATATACCTAGAATCAAAACATTTTATATGGTGCTATGCCCCACTGGAAAGTTACATGGGTTTGGAAACTTAAGACTAGAAGCAGGAATGGCTTCACTTATCACTCCGAATGACTCAGTGGACAAATTTGGCTATTCTGTTTCTACAAGTCTGGTCTCTGCATGGTTACAAGTTTCTCTTTCCAAAGTGGGCTTCTCCAGCCATGGGACATATTGACATGCTTATAGAACTGCAAAGCTGCCTAGCTGTTTCAGTCTCCTCATATGCAGGGATCAGAAAGCAGTTTGGCTGGGGTGATTGACTTGATCATCAGGAGGAGGTAGGACTGCTATTACTCCGTGGAGGCAGGGAAGAATATGTTTGGCATCTAGGATTTACTTGAGCATCTCTTGACATTTCCTCACTCAGCTGTGCTGGTAAAAGGAAAATATAACAATCCTGGTTTGAGAAGGTCATGGTGACCAAGAATTCACACCCATAAGGGATAAGGATCTAGGTCATATTACTAGGTAAGCCACTAAGACCAGAACCTGAAGGTGAAAGGGACATAGAATGAATGGAAAAGTTCTGGAAGAACTGCTCTGTCTATATATGGACAGGGGGAGGGGTGTGTGTGGAGAAAGTGATGATAGTGATCATAGAGCTGCAAGGGGTGACCAGCAGTGAACACAGATATGACCCCTGAGATCCCCAAACTGCTGGGAGTGTTATCAGCAGACAGCATTCAGCTAGGCATCTGTCAGCTAGAGAGGTCCATTTTTCCCAAGATCATGCCCTTCCAGGGGTGGTCCACATCCAAAGAGTGATCGAGGCAAGGATAGAAAGTTCCAATCCATTTAGCCCAAAGTGAAACAACACTCTTGGGCTCTTTCAGCTTAGAACTCCCCAGGGGTTTGACTGGTGCGATTAGGTTGAACTGGCAACATTTCTGCTCTCTCTGCTCAATCTTACTTCTTTTCCTTTTTTTCCCATGGCTGTTAATCTCAAGGCCACGTCTTAATTAACATCCTACATTCTAAACTCTGTCTCTGGGAGTCTCTGAGCATCTGCTTCCTGTAAACCCCAGCCTCTGCAGAACCCTTGGGCATCTATTATATACCAGACAGTAAATCTTTTTCCACCTCAAGTCTGTAAAATCCACCCTCTTCCCAAGGTGTCATCTTACACCCCTCAGGAGAAAAATACACTGGTTATTGTTTATGTCTTTTCTTTCTGTGGACCCTCATCAAGCTCCTAATTGTTTCCTTCTCCAAAGAGTGATATGAATCCACATAGTGAATCCACATAGTCATGAAATACATGTATTATTAAAATACAGATTATTTCATCTCTAAGCCTTTCCTTATGAAGAAATTTGTGAAGAAATCTGTGTACACCATTAGTAAGCTACTTATCTCTTTTTTTCTTTCTGAAAGTAAATCAGGTGATTTATAGGTGTCTGAAACCTTGCTTGCATCTCAGCAAAAATAAATTTAGTGGCTTTGAAATTGATTCTAAAAAGCTCGGATTACATGCATTTATTCTTTCATTTCTCATGCTCAGACTGGAATTGGCTTGCTCTTCATAGGGGAAATAATATAAACATTTCTTTCAAGATGGTAGTATTAAGTGTCTCTTCTAAGTTTAGGTTGTATAATAGTGGGGATTTGGAGGAGTTTTATTGTATTCCGTTCCTATCTTATTCAAATTTATCACCATATTTATTGGTATTTCTAGATTTATAAATATTTTACTTTTTAAAGAATTAGACACATGTAGAGCTTAAGTTTTATTTTTAATTTAGCAGGAATACAGCTTATTATTTCAGTAGGCTGTGAACCTTGAAAAGAAACAAACAATATGAAATAAAATAATTTTTAAAAATATTTGACATCTGTTAGAATGGCCAAACACAAAAAAACTGACAATACTACATGTTGGTGAAAATGTGGAGCAACATTAACTTTTATTCATTGCTGGTGGAAATACAAAATGGTACAGCCATTTTGAGAAACAGTTTATGTTTCTTACAAAGCTAAACATCATCCTACCATATGGTCCAGAAATCACATTCCTAGGTGTTTACCCAAATAAATTGAAAACTTAGGTCCACAGAAAAACCTGCACTTGAATGTTGATAGCAGCTATATTCATAATTTTACCACACTTCAACCAAGATGTCCTTCAAAAGGTGAACAGTTAAACTGGCTTATCTATGTAATGAAATACTACTCAGCAATAAAAATATGCTATCAAGCCACCCACACACGTACACAAACCACATAGGAACCTTAATTGCATATTGCTTAATGAAAGAAGCCAGTCTGTAATGGCTACCTACTGTATGATTCTAAGTATATGACATTCTGGAAAAGGCAAAATTATAGAGATAGTAAAAAGATTAGTGGTTGCCAGGGGTTGAGGAAAAGAGGGGTTGAATAGATAAAGTACAGGGGAATTTTAGAGCAGTGAGATGTTCTGTGATGGTAGACCCATGACATTCTGAATTTGTTAAAATCCCTAGAACTATATAACACCAAGAAGGAAGCAAAATGTGAACTATGGCCTTTAGTTAATGATATTTTATCAGTTTTGATTCGTCAACTGTAACAAATATACTACAGAAATGCAAGATGTTAATAATAGGGTAAACTGTGAGGAGGTAAAGAGGAGGTATATGGGATTTCTCTGTACTATCTTCTCAATTTTTTTAAAACCTAAAATTGCTCTAAAAATAAAGTGTATTCATAAAAGAAAAAGAAAAAATATATTTCATTAACATCTCAAAAAACACTTGCAACTGTTAAACCAAGTTAGTATTTTATGACAGACAGATAAAATATATACATTTTTATTATCTTAGAAATCTGGGGGCAGGGTCAAGGAAGAACAAACAGTGGAACTTCAATGACAGCCCAGTGTGGATGGCAAAATTATTTTATTTTTGATGTTTGAAGGGAGTCAGAGAGTTCTGTATATTCCATTTATTCTTTCATTCAATTTCTATGTCAGTTTTTAAGTAAAATATCATCCTTGATTGTTTTGGGAAGTGTTATAGATGTGGTGTAGCAAAAAGAGGGGTTATAGCTTATAGAGGTTGAGTGAGTGGCAGGGAAAGGAAAGGGACTATGAGTTAGGTGAGACATGGAAGTGGAAGTTCTAAGGTAGGCCCAACATGCAAGTCCAGAAAGCATGCCAAATGAAGCAGGAACCATAAGTCACTCAACAACGAGAAGTCAGTGCAAAACTGGCAACATTGCAATTATTTAGAATAGAAGTGTTGAGTTTGGAAACCACACACACAGCTGTTCCTTTATCCAACTTTTGAAGGAGATGTCTTTCTGTCTAATCAGAGGGTTTAGAATATATGTTTTAAGAAGTATAAGGAACCCCTAAATTATAGACTAGTTAATGATGATGATGTGAACTGGGATTTTAAGAAAAGAATGTGAATTAGAATCTGGGTTTATGCTGGAGGATTGTATCATGGAGAGAGATGAAAGGAAGGAAGGTCCTTTATCTCCTAAAGCAATGCTTGCCTAACTTTTTCCAAAGAATGCCCCAACCGCACAGGAATGTTAATAAATACCCATGAAGCTTTGGGGTAGAATTTAAGAAACCACCAAGGTGAGAAATATCATTGAAGTCTTCTCTTTTATTTTAATAATTCATTTTATTTTTGAAGGCTATGATATATTTGTGATTGCATTAATATAGAAAAATTATGTTATAGTGCCCAGTACTGAATAAAATCCACTCTGGAAAAATATGTCCAGTTTATCCACACACGTCCTTAGACAGTGATTCTGGGGTTTGAACACTTCAGTTTGAGAATAATGTACCTAGAAATCCCTAATTTGCACTAGACTCCAGCAGCTGCATGAGGTGGAGACTCATGGTTCTAGTGCTCTTTAACTGTCTAATCTTACACTTAATCTTTACCGCTTCTCATCAGTAAAATGCTAAAATCTACCATACCAAGCTCTTTTGCAAGGCTGACTGTATGACCAAAGCTGTCTCTTTAACTCTCTTGGATGATTTCTATGAGTCTGAGAGTTATACAATTCTAATATTCTCATTTAAAAATTAAGATTCTTTGGCTCTTATTAGTTCATGGAGATTCAGTTTTAAAGACGTTTTCAGTGGATAAGTCAAGGCAGCATTTCCTAGTGGAAAAACTTCAGAAAACTAATCATAAGGCTTGAATTTCATTCCTAGGTCTACTATTTAATCACCATGAGAACTTGAACCAATACCAGTGTTTCTGAGACTCAGTTTCTCATCTGCCAAAGGCAGGGATGTCTGCTACCTTAGTCATTCACAGGAAACTTAGGAAAGTGAAATGAAATAATGGGCATAGAAATGCTTTTTCAAAGCTCGTGCCTCCGTGCAACATTACCCTAAATCCTGTTTCTAGAGTTTATTATAAAGATAGCATTATAAAGTTCCTTTTTTGGAATTCTCGTATTCATAAATTGCCTTATCATCAGTTAATATCAGAGGTCTCTTTCTCCTCAGGAAAGGAATTTTGATTGCTTACTATTTCCTTCTGCTGTCTTATTTTCATCACTTCTCCTTTGAAGTTGTGCTTCTGGCCATGAAGACAGGATGTAGGATTGCCCATAGGATTAACTCTTTATTATTCTCAGTGTTGCAAAAGTGGTAATATATAATAAGCAAAAAGGCAGAGAGTCTGAAATCACTTTATATTTGATTTTTAAAATGTTTATACTTATATGTGAATGAAGATATCACTTCAATACTAGAAATTCTCCAAAATAATAAAGACAAATTGAAATGAACTCAAAATCCACGTTCCTATAGTTGTATTTCTTAGTTCCTCATCTCCCCTTCATCTATTTGATTTATACAAATAATCTCACCAAAACAGAGCTGTCTTCTTTAGCTTTATTGGCTTTTATCCCCAAGACAGAAGTAATAACTATTTTTAATGTTATCTTTTTGAATTGATCATTTTATTAAAATTGATTTTCTATGACACTAAAAAAGTTAATATAAATAGCAAGTTAAGTAACTAACAAGTGTTTGAAAGCATGATGAACTATAAACAATCCATGACTTTTGAGTAATGCGTAATTAACTCACACACAATAAAAATGTTTAATCCCAACAAGATCAGTTATATATTGGGAAAGAGAGGTTCTACAGAAATCCTCTTTGTGAATTTAAAGGTTAGACTTATTTTCATTAACTTTCAGTTTCATGTATAATGAAATAATCTTTTTTACATAAACACATATCACTGACACTATTCTTGTTATCCCTACTAAGTAATAAGGAAAGGTTATATAATACACCTGTATGGAAACTGTTTTAACCCCATTTGTTACAAAACAGAATTTCATTTAATGAGCATTTGTTTCTAATGAAAATAAAGTATTTTATAATTTCAATATGAAGAATTTTAATTACTGATGTTTTAGTAGAGATTTTCACTGATTTCATTTGGCCATTCGATGATTCTGCCTCTGAATGTCTATTCTACTTTGACCTCAAGGATGGTATTATATGAAAGCTTTTTAAAAGATTTGATCTAAGAGTTAGTGCCAATTCTGTATAAATTTCCAAAATTGATTTTTGAGTATTGGGATTATATTCTAGTTCTTTGTGCTTTTTTTCCTGTAAGGTCTTCAGGTGAAACCCAAAGATTGTACCCTTACTTAATATAGTACTCTTTTAAGATCTACTTCCAGCTGAAAGGGATTTCTGAACAAAGAGAAGAAGAGGGATGATATTGTATACTTCTTCCTCGAATGTAGTTCATGCAAGTATAATCTCATGGTTTTAGCCATCTATTGCTGTGTAATGAAACATCCCAAAACTTAATACAACAAACATTTATTTTCTCACAGGAGTTCGGAAATTGGGAGCAGCTTAGATGGGTTGTTCTGATTTAGTCTCTGGCAGCCAGAATTTTAAGATAGGCCTCACAATTCCTGACCTCTGATATCCACACCTTTATACAATCCCTCCTGATTAATAACATATAACAAAAGTGAAGGGAATTTTCAGCTGTAATTAAAGTTTTTAATATGTTGACTTTAAATTTGTCAGATGAAAATTATCCTGGATGGGCCTGACTATTCAGGTGAACCATTTAAAAGGGAGTCTAGATGTTAGACAGGCTTTCCTGCTGGCCTGGAAAAAGCAAGCCATTGTGAATTCTACAACTGCAAGGAAATTAATATTACCAAACAGCAGCTTGAAGACTACCCTTGTTCCAGAAAGAAATTCAGCTCAGCCATGATTCAGCTTTGTGAAACTCTCAGCTGGATCCTCCTGAGCTGGGCTCCTGATCGATACAAACTGTGAAACAATAAATACATGATAATATTAATTGTTCTGATCCATGAACAGGAGATGTCTTTCTCCTTGTTTATGTCTTCTTTGCTTTCTTTCAACAATACCTTGCTGTTTTTGTTGTACAATTCTTTCATTTCCTTGGTTGAATTCATTCCCAGATGTTTTCTTGTTTTTGATTTGTGAATGTGATATTCTTCTTTATTTCTTTTTCAGATGTTAGTATATACAAATGCAATTGATTTTTGTATGTTTATTTTATGTTCTGTAACTTAACTGGATTAGTTCTAACAGATCTTTGGTTGACTCTTTGGGATTTTCTATGTATAAAATCATATAACCTACAAATAATGACAATCTTCTTCCTTTCTCATCTGGATGCCTTTTGTTACTTGGCCTAATTGCTCTAGCTAGGACTTCCAATACTATATTAAGTTAGAGTGGTAAGAGTGAGCATCTTTGTCTTGTCCCTGATCTTAGAGGAAAAGCTTGCAATATTTCACCATTATGTATAATGTTAGCTGTGGTTTTGTCATATATGGCCTTCATTATGTTGAAGTATGTTCCTGCTATATTTGCCTTTAAGGATTTTTATCATGAAAGGATGTTGCATTATGTCAGATGCTTATTCTGTGTCTATTGAGATGATCATATAATTTTTACCTCTTGTTCTGTTAATGTAGTGTATCTCATTTATTGATTTGCGTATGTTGAACCATTCTTGCATCCCAGGGGTAAATCCCACTTGATCATGATGTAGAATCCTTTTAATTTGTTTGAATTCAGCTTGCTAATATTTGTTAAACTTTCCATACTATTCAAAGCCATCTATAGATCCAACACAATCCTTATCAGAGACAGAGACAGAGAGATTGAGATTGAATATATAGAAAATATAAGCTGAAATCCTTTTGTAACCTAATCATGGATATGATTCCTATCCATCTACAGTTTTTGTTTGTTTGTTTGCTGGAAGTGGATCACTAAGTCTGTCTCATACTTAAAGTAGGAGGAACTGAGTTCCAGTTCTCAAAGGGAGGAATATAAAAAAAATTATGGACATACTGTTAAAACCACCAAACTCATAATGAGCATTTTGTCTTCTTGCTTTTCATACAGGTTTTGGAGAAGCAGCCATTTTAGCATTATATATTTTAATTTCTAAAATTAGTAAAATAGAGGTCTATCAAAAAATGCATTATTTAAAAACTTTGTTTCATATACTATTCATTTGTAAGTTATGATTTTCTGCATATACTTTTCTGTATTCATATGACCTAGCAACTTTTTTCTTTCATTATATTTTCTTCAGATTAACTTGACCCGAGCAGGTTCTAATAAAGTAATGTTCCCATTTCAAGTGACTCACTTGGTAGAAAAGACAAATTTACTTGCCAATAAGAATGGGGAGGGAGTAGGGTTTCAAGAGGTGATGGAGTTAGGAATGAACTTTATTTCATAATTTTTCTAGCTATAAGAATCAAAATCTCACTTTTTAAAAAAATTAAAAAGCTCTGCATATACAAAAGTGCATGATTAATCTTTACTAGGTTCATCAGTTTTCAAAGAAGTAAAATTTATAGATATTAAAGTATATATAAACATATTGGGTAAAAATAA
Source organism: Camelus ferus (assembly GCF_009834535.1). Taxonomy (NCBI): domain Eukaryota; kingdom Metazoa; phylum Chordata; class Mammalia; order Artiodactyla; family Camelidae; genus Camelus; species Camelus ferus. Next base: position 49,356,571 of record NC_045707.1, on the reverse strand, counting down.
AGCTTAACTTGAATGAAGAATTTGCTAGTTTAATATCTCTAAATTATGTTTGCACATTAGGAAATTAAATATTTTTTTGTCCCTCAGTTCAAGGTATATGACATTACAAAAAATAATGCTTTTTTACCCCCCTCAGTGCAGAACTTTGTCTCTGGGATATAGAACAGTCTGATTACAATGCTAAATGTAAGAATTCAGGAACTCCCACTCATCTTTGAATGCCAGTTTGTTTTCCTATATGCATTTTCATCCATTCAGAAAACATTTAATAAGTACCTACTCTAGATAAGGCAGTATCAAAAGCACTAGCAATATCTATATGATATTTATAGTTTCTACCTTTGAGATATGTGTTGATGGTGCAATAATATCATAAGAAGTAGCAACTTGATCTACTTACATGATTTAAGGAAAGGTTGGTTAGGTAATTGGGCACTTGATATGAATCTCAGAAGCAGAGAAAAAAGTTATGAGCAAATCAATGCTGGAAAACCATTCAGATTGAGGGAAGACAATGCGTAAAGTTAGGGAGGAGGAAGAAAGGAGAAAACTCAAGTAGAAATTGTCCGTGGAAAATGCTGGTAGATGTGGCTGCTAAGCCAGTTAAATATCAGTTCACACTAAATCTCCAGTTACCATAAAAGAAATGATTTTTTTCTTTTTTTTTGCTTTGGTAATACTTATTTTGAAAGTCAAAAAATGGCATAATCTCCCTTTTCTGCAGAGCCTGGAGTTACTGTGGTATTATGTGAAGAAGGGCTAGTCCAAGCCTGATAACACATTATACTAATACAGAGCAAAATAAAATAGAAACAACCGACTACATATCAAATTGAATAAGAATTCTTGATATTCATTAAACATAAATGAGCTTCAGTATGCAGTAGGCCATCTTATTTTTGGATATTGCAATGTACTTAACCTATTATTGTTAAACTCAAATGCTTGCTTAATGATCACACTTGTCTGTTATCATTTCTCTACACTACTCGAATTTTATTTATTTATTTATTCACTGGTTATTTATCTAGTATTTACAGAGTGTTGGGCTCTGTTCTTCGATCTGTGGATGTAGCAGTGAGTTAAAGTTCTAACCCTCTTGGAGTTAAAAATCCAGTGGAGGGAAAAGAGAAAAACAAACAAATACATCCTATATATTGACATTTGCCAAAGAATAATTTAAGTATTCAAAAGGAGGAGATGGCTTGGTTGGTTAAGATATTATTTTATATAGAGAGGTCAGGAAAGGCTTCATTGCATAGGTGGCTGTTGATCAGAATCCTGAGTTAATTGAAGTATTTGAAGCATAGGGAAAAGCATATTCAAAGATCCTGATATGGGAGGATACTTGGTGTAGCAGAGAAACAATGGGTTTAGTTAGTGGGGCTGGAAGAAAACAAGTGTTGGGAAGAGTAACAGAAAGTGACATGGGGAAGATAATGTTTGCCATATATCCAAGGACCTTGTAGGGCATTGCAATAAATTTGTCTTTGTTGTTATTATTTTTGTTGTTGTTTGCAAAAAGGGAAGCCACTAAAGGTTTTTGGGCCGAGGAATGACATGATATATCATTTTAAAAGAATCACCTATATGCTCTGTCTACTTTCTTTTTTTTTTTTTTTAACATTTTTTAATTGATTTATAATCATTTTACAATGTTGTGTCAAATTCCAGTGTAGAGCACAATTTTTCAGTTATACATGAACATGTATATATATTCATTGTCACATTTTTTTCTCTGTGAGCTACCATAAGATCTTATATATATTTCCCTGTGCTATACGGTATAATCTTGTTTATCTGTTCTACAATTTTGAAATCCCAGTCTGTCTCTTTCTACCCCCTGCCCCCTTGGAAATTACAAGTTTATGTTCTATGTGTGTGAGTCTATTTCTGTTTTGTATTTATGCTTTGTTGTTTTTTGTTTTTTTTTTTTAGATTCCACATATGAGCGATCTCATATGGTATTTTTCTTTCTCTTTCTGGCTTACTTCACTTAGAATGACATTCTCCAGGAGCATCCACGTTGCTGCAAATGGCATTATGTTGTCGGTTTTTATGGCTGAGTAGTATTCTGTTGTATAAATATACTTCATCTTCTTTATCCAGTCACCTGTTGATGGACATTTAGGCTGTTTCCATGTCTTGGCTATTGTAAATAGTGCTTCTATGAACATTGGGGTGCAGGTGTCATGTTGAAGTAGGGTTCCTTCTGGATATATGCCCAGGAGTGGGATTCTGGTTCTGTCTACTTCCTTGAGAATAAGAGGCTGAAGGCCAAAGCTGAGAATCTGGTTAAGAAGCAGCTAATTTATCATGTTTACCTTAGATTAAAGAAGTAGATTATGGAAGTGAAAGTTAGTTGGATTATGGAAATATTTGATGGTAGAAGGGAGAAAGTCCAGGCTGGAAATACAGATTTGGGTATCGTCAGTTTAGGTGATAATTCAAGCTACAGATCTGTGTTCGAAGACCTAGAAAGTAAATGTAGATGGCAAAGAAAGAGGTCTAAGACTGGACTTTGTGTTCAGTCTTTACTGTAGTCATTGATTTTGGTAGAATCTAATGGTAAGTTTCCTTTTTTTTGTTTGTTTGTTTGTTATTGTTTTTTAATTTAAGAGCACTTGGAGTACATATAGGCAAGAAGAAGTGATAATGATGTTTTAGTGAGCATGATCAGATCAGGAAACATTGGAGGTCTTCAGTCTTTTTCAACTTCTCTATAAGAATATGTGCTAGATACTTTGCTCTTGACGTGGCATCATACCACATCCTCATACAAATGTTTTTCCCAGAATCTCCTTCCCTGAATGGTTCCAGGGTAGACCTTCCCAATTAGAGACACTTCCTTGAGGTAGAAGGGATGAAGAAACCATGATTCTGGAGGCATTTAGGATAAACTCACTGGAGAACAGTGGACTTAAATTTTGCATCATTTCTAAAGTATCTCCTGGAATCACTGCTTCAGTGCTGCAGGCACCGATCAAGTTGTTCTTCTAATTTCGAGTTCATATATTGTGATTTGCTGGGAAGCATGTTGAATTGATAAAAGGCTCCAAAGCTAATTTACAATGTCATTTGGTACTTTTCACAAACAAAATAATCACTCAAACTGAGCTATCACACTAGGCTATCAAAACACAAATTGTGTATATCTTATAATCACAGTCATAAGATGAAAAGAGCAGGAAGTAAATATATCAAACTGAAAATAATATTTTAATGTATTTTTCAAAATTATTTTTATACTAGGAAAACTGGTAGATTTTATTTTTAAAGAAATTATAGTTTTAAATATTTAAAATAAACATACTCAAAAATCATTTTGAAAACATTGTACCAGATAAATTACAAGAAACATATCTGAAAATGAAAATAAATATGTTTAAGTCATTTGCAGGTATTTCCATTTCTACTCTACACTATTTAGAATGGTTTTTAAAATATATAGTTTACATCATTAATTTGTATTCTGTGCTTTAAGAAATAATCTACTAAGAAAAGATCACCTTCATATTAAGGCTTATCATTTGAGAAAAATGAGCAGCATCTGAAGAGTAAGGCTTTGCCCCCCAAAAAAGTGAAATGATTGGGATGAAGTCAAAATGAGGTCTAAAGATGTTTCTCTTCACCTCACCCACATATCCTATTAATGTGCCAAATTATTGGAATTAGTAAACACTGAATCAGAACCTGGCTATCCCACTACAGACAAAGCATTTTGCTATTTCCTTAGAAATTAAATTGCCATTCAATGTAAATACTCTAAGTTAATATCTACTGAGATCTTTATTAAAACAAGTGGACTTTTTAGGCCTATTTTGACATATTACTTTATAAAGTGATGAAATGGAAGCCTGTTTTGTTCATCTCCCTTATAAAAGTAAACAAAGGGAGTAAATATAAAATTTGGTCTTGCAGCTACATTCTGAATGTCACTCATATCTCTAACTGTAGCTTTCCTCAGGAAAGAAACTCAACACTCTTTGAAATGCTTCTGGAATATTTGCATGTAGTATCTGAGACTAATTTAAGAAAAGCTAGTACTTGTTTCATCACTACCATGAAGCTTTTTTTTTTTTTTTTTTTTTTTAAACCAGCTCCTCAGTGGGAACACTTAGGGACAATATGGGAGTCTGAGAGACTGAGGATGGAAGGCAAGCCTCCCACTCACCACAGGAATACCTTGATAGATGTGATCTCTCTGAATCTCATTCCCACCCTACAGAATACTGTTGAAATAGAACTGCTGAGACGATTAGAAATTACATACACAAAGAATGCAGCAGTGCCTAGAACATTTATGTATTCATTAAATCATTGGTATTATTTTTCTCACTATTATGTAATAAGTTGTAGGAGGCAGATCAGTGATACAGATCAGTGATGAAGGTGCTTTTTGAGAGTTAGATTGTCAAGTAACTCATTTGAAATTACCAAGAGAGGGAATCATTCGCAAGTCAAGTAGAATGGATGAAGATACAGTGAGCTACCTAATCCTCATTAGCATAAAACTGCTTACTGGCAGTGCAAAGAGCTTCTAATCTAGAAAGAAAAAAAAGTAGAAGTGTGACAATAAACACATAAAGTTGTCCACAATTAGAACATTATCCCAGACTTCCCTTGAGCTTAGTCCTTTGTACTCAACTGCTTACTCAATATCTACATCTGGATGTGTTATAGGTACCTCAGACTCATTACACTGGATTAAAGCTCTTTCCCTTAAAAATTGTGCCTTCTCCCTCAGTCTCTATCTTGGTAGTGTATAGCAATATCCACTCAGTTGTTCATAGCTAGAAACAAGGAAGTCACTCTTTATCTTTATTTTTAGCCTTCTGCTCTCCAGTTAGCCTTTATATCCAGAGGCAACTTTCTCTTAAATACTTATTGAATCTATCTACTTCCTTCTCACTCCTCTATTACCATTGTATTTCATTCACCATTTTTTTTCAACCTGAACTACTACAATGGTAGTATCTTAAATAATAGTTCTGCTTCCTCTTGTCTTGCTCCAAACCATTTGTTTAAATACTTCAGTTAGGGTTTTTTTTTTCTTTTTTCCTTTTAACCCCAAAAGCCATTTGGTTATATCCCACTTCCATTTACAAGTCTTTCATTGTTTCCAGTACTTTTGGGAGAAATCCTAAAATCTCAGAACAGCTTGAAAGGGCCTACGTTAAAGGCCTACTTCTTCAACTTAATTGTGAACCATTTCACCCAACCTTTATTAAACCTCAGGACCTTTACACATGCTGTTTCTTATGTCTGAATCTTTGCTCCCATCAGTCACCTGGCTAATTCACACTTATCTTTCAGAAGTCAGCAAAAATCTCACATCCTCACTGTTAAAGCAATTAAAAAAAAAAAAGTCCATTAGACCTTAGGTGGCTGTAATGCCCTGGCAACTAAGTAAGCAAACCAAAACCTAAGCCAGAGTAAATTCCTGTTAATACCTCAGAGTTAAGAAACCTAAACCTAAAAACAACCGATCACAAATAACCAAATAATATTTCTTCAATAAGGCAACAGTTTAATCTGTAACCAGTCAAATAATGTTCTTGCTTTTTTCCTGCATCTTCTCCATATATAGCTTTACCCTAGCTCCTGTTGGCAGACTGCTCCTAACCAGTTTTGGTTTGATGTACCACCCAATTAGAATTCATGTTTGCTCAAATAAACTCTTAAAAATTTTAGTGTGCCTCAGTATCTCCAAAGTCTTCTCTGATCCCACAGACTGGAATAGACTTTTCATTGTGTGCATCACAATTACATGTAATAGCATTTATCACATTATTATAATTCTACAGAATTACTATAATTCTTCACTTAATTATTTATTTGAAATATCCACCAAACTAGACTGTAAGCTTCTTGGCAATAGTTACATTGTCAGTCCTTGGTCTGTAGACCAACAACACATTATCTGTTGATAGTAAGCTTATAATAATACTTGGTGAATGCTTAATTACAAACAAGAAAGAACACAGTAGAGAACTTTTTTTTTTTTTTATTCTCAGGATGCAGATGAGTGTAATGGGTAATTCTAATTCTCGCCCTGCATGTAAGTCCTTAACTATTGCTTTGACTAGCTGATTTAACATTGGGAATTTCTGCTCTTAGTACTCTTTATTGACTATGGGATCAGAAGAAATTACATTTTTTTATAGCTATAGGACCTTGGGCTTGTCACTGAATGTAAAAGTTAAGGTCAGAGTTCAGCTGCATATGTAGCAAATAATCCTAGAGACAGTGGTTTAAGCAACGTAGCTGTTGTGTTACTCCCTCAAAGCAAGAAATTCAGAAGTAGGCAGCCTGATGTCTCAAGGATGTCAGGGCTGATTTTCTTGGCCTTTCTCTTATAGTCTGCTCAAGGTGCCTGCTTGGAGCTTTGGCCTATACCTCTGTATTTCTGGGGAGAAGAAGGGAAATGTGCTAAGGACAAAGGGGATACATGTGGTACTGTATGAGTCCATTTCCTATTTGAGATGCTTTCCCAGAAATCTTCCCCAATAAATCCACTTATATCTTATTGTCCAGAAATATTATTACGTGGCTCCCCATATCAGCACAGGAGTCTGAAAAATGCTTTTTCGTCAGGAACTTAGCCAACACCAACATTGGTATTCTGCTAAATAAGAAGGAAGGAAAGCGTAGTCACTAGAGATTTTGTTGGCAGATTCTGCCTAACTTGAAAACACTGAGTTTCAGTTTCCTTCTCTGAAATGAAGGATGAAAGTACACATTTTCAAAGTGTTTAGTTAATTAACATTAACCAAGATAAAGTATATTACAAATGCATCAGTGGGCTCTCTGCACATGTTGGGTACAAAATAATAACCTTATTATTTAAATAATGTGAAATATAAAATAACAGTAGCTCACAGATACTTTGGGATTTGCTGAGAACTCAAGTCCACTGACATGAATTACCTAAAATTAAAACAATCTTGACTATGAATGTGGAACCTGAATAATTTACCCTAGAAATTTTCGTGAATTTTGTGTTCTGAAAGGGGGATTATAGGCAGATATATTCCTAAGGCAGCTCATTTGCAGTCGGTTGCTGGAGAACAGCTGACTTGAAATTTCTGAAATTCCGAGGGCATGAATGATGTGAAGTCATAAAGAAAGGAGCTTATTTGATTTAAATTTGATTATATAAGTCGCTCCAATTAGTACATGCTAATTACCCTCTGTATCTCAAAACGCTCAGGGGCACAGTGGAAGAGACTTTTCCTTGCCCTTAAATAACTAAAAATTTTTCTACAACTGGCATTAGTTAGAAAGGAACAGTTCATTACCACAGATTTTGTGTATGGGTGTGCAGGCACCTGCATAATATATTCTGTGGCACTCCCAAGAAGAGAGGATAGGCTTCCATCTTTGGTCAGTAAGAACCCATAAAGTTCATCAGAGAAGAAAGGTAAGATTTTTACCTTTTCTCTCTCTCATGATTGTTGTAAGACTCCAGAAATCTTGGAATCATCACTTTCTGGCTTGAAAACCCCATGTAGCAGAGAAATCAGTGGCTACTTGTCCTTGAATCTTCAAGGTAAAATTTGCCCCTAATCTGTATTTATAGAATTTTTAATTAAAATGCTTCATGACTTTAATTTTATAACAAAGTTTTGTAGAGATTTACTTTCCTCATAAAATTGGGATTACATTTTTTGTTTCTCTATATTTTCTGTCAGTCATACAATGTAGTATGTTTCTTTCTCAGTAGTTTTCCTCATTGTATCTCTATCCTTTTTCTCTTTTTTTCCAAAATGCTGTTTAATTCTATCTTTCTCCTTTATTTCCTCTTTTTTAAGTTACTAGAGGGTAATGATTTTGAATTTTTTGGCAGGAAGTGGTTAAATTACTTTTAAGGTTTTTTTTCAAATATAATTATTACCACAAATTAAAGAAATATGCCCATGGACTTACTAACTTCGTTACATTCTTTGATAGACTTTTAACATAAACTTGGTGGAATACTAAGAAATTTTAGGTGGTTACCAAAGGAAGATTTATCATTTCTGGCTGTCTTCTTCTTCCATGGTATAATCCCACTGAAATGTCTAGATGTGGCATTTAATTCCAACCATGTGTCCAATTCTATGGTTTACAAATTTGTCCTCAACTAAAAAACATCCCAGGGTGCACTCTGTGAACTGAACATGATGGCTTAAATGGAATTACACACAGCTTAGCAGAAATCAAAACTTCCGAGGAAGAAAAGAGGGAAAGGGCAGCTTTGCTACACCCTTTTGTGACAGGCACTCGCCTACCTATCCAGTATTATGTGGCCACTGACAAATGAGATAAATAGGAAAACAATATGATAGAATATCAGTATTGGAAATGCTAGTTAGAATTGGAACTCTAATCCCCATTCCGTACACTCTGCCTTGACCATTCAGTAATGACCCTAAGAATATGTACTAGCATTCCCTGTGGTGCCTGGCAAAGCCTCCATTCTTGATTCTATAGGAAGATAGAGGCCTTGGAGCACTACTGGAAACACTGGGACATTGGCATTAAGGAGAGATATAGCTCCATCAAAAGAACAGAGTGCTTTAAAACAAGCAAATAGACAAACATAAATACAAAGCTTTGTGGGGGATTGCTTGAGGTCACTGAAATATGGATGATGAAAACTAAGTTAGGTCACCATGTCCTAACAAACTTAACAGGGGCTTTTTGGGGTGGGGTTAAATCTGTGTATTTTTGTGTATTGGAGAGAAAGAGCCTTTTGGCTCCCATAGGTTTTTTAACTTAAGCTGAATTACGTAACTAATAATAAAAGGTTATTCTTTTAGTCACATTCTTTTAGTCAAAAGCATCCAGTGACAATGGATAAATAATTGAGATGAACATTCATCATTCAAAAATATATATATATATTTATATACATACATATATACACATATGTACACACATATACGTGTTCACACATACATACAACGTACACATAGCTATTTAATAATTAGCAAATTCCTGGCATTGTTCATGGAACTAGGTGCTGAGTACAAAAACAGAAACAAAAACATGCAAGGTTCTCATCCTCATGGAGCTTATGTCAAACAGGACACAAACATGAAGTTAATAATTATAAATAATTTTTTCATTACATTCATTAAGAGGAGAAATACAGAGGATTTTGAAATTACATCATTAGGAACCTAATTTAGTCAGTGATGTAGACAGCAGATTTAAATCTTTAGAAACATACTTTCCTTATGATTTAGAGTGTTTGTGTGTCAGGGAGGGAGTGAGTAGGTGGTGGAGAGGGAAGGAGCAGCAATCTGGTGCTCGGAGCCAAGGGAAGAAACAACTTTGTTCACAATAGCCATCCTTAGCAAAGCCAAAATACGGTGACATCAGCGTCTACACATTTTCCATGATTTCTAAAAATATAATCAACTCATTAATAGAGAAACACTACAACATACAATTTTTAAAATTAATAGATGGCTTGTGCACTTGGCCTTGAGATCAAATAGTACTACTACATTTATATGCAGCCTCCCATATTTCCCATGCCTTATACTGTTGAGAAAATTCTATCCCAAAGAAAGGCCACATCTTCTATCTCAAACTCAGCCATTTATTTCCTGCCTTTCTTTATCATTATGATTAATCAAAATGTTTGCAACTGTGAACTGTCCTAGTTTTTATTTTTAGGCTTTTTTTTTCCCACTAAGTCCACATATAAAGAGAACATACAATTCTCCTTGATGATCATTCTCCCCTTTCAATTACAGCAATAATTTTCCTGGAATGATGGTGCTATTGATTGCTCAACTGCAATCTGTGTGCCAGAAATGCTTAATACTATCTTGCCATTCACAGTCTGTTTAATGGTAAGCAGGGGATTTATAGCCTGTCAAATATAATGACTAGAAGAACCAATAAAATATGACAGAAAAGACTTCCCATTCTTTAGGAATGGAATGGTTCCATCTGCACAAATGACAGTGTGTTGGAAAATCCCTGTGGTTGTGAAAAAGAAGAAAAACACAATTATGTATTTCAACTCAAGAAAGAAAATGTGCATGGTGTCCATGTGCAGAATGGAATGTTATGATTTAGGAAATTATTATTACAAAGTCCTTTGTTTCTCTAGGTTAGGATTTCTCTAAACTGAATTTTTACAGTTCTGAAGGGGATTGAAAATTTATATAACCAACTTTGTCTCCCAGGATAGTCTAAAATCCTCCCATTGGTGGACCCACCACTTCTTCCCCAGACTTTGAATTTCCTCCAGTTAGGCTCTGTGATAGCAGAGCAGATGATCTTGAGGGAGCAAGGAGGTAGCAATGGAAGTGAAATCCTTCATCCACTTTGCATTGTTGGCCTTCCTTAGCCCCTCCTTCCCCTGACACACACACACATATTGGTACTGCTACCACAATCCCAATAGCAGTCCTCAACCCATACCTTCTGGTTAGATCATTGAGCACTGGTTCTCAAAGTGTGCATAAAAATTGCCTGGGGTAACTGGAAAAATTTCTGTCCTCTAGAAATTGTGATTCTGTGGTCATGTCTGGGCCTAGAAACTGTTTGTGTGTGTTTTGTTTGTTTCAATGACTCCTAGTGCATCTGATAGAGATGGCCCATTGCCATACTTCATGGAACTCTGTATATACTCTATAGTTAAACACTAGATAGCTGTTGTCAGCTGCTTGAGCTCATACTCTTATTCTGCCAAATGTAAGCTTGGAGATGATCCTGACCTATCACAGAAGGTCACTGTGAAGGTAAAATAGAAAAATCTTACAGACCTAGAACACTACCTGACATTTAGAGGTACTCTATCATGTTTGCTAGTATTGTTTTGCTGGTTTTGTTGTTGTAGCTTCAATTATGAACCACACCCTCAAATTAGCTTAATAATTGAATGGAAATATATTACAAGGGATCAGTGGTAATCAAGTACAGTCAAGCATCATCAAAGAAGTACTAGAATCAGGAGCTAGAAATCCACCAAAGGGGACTTTGTCTTAATTGTTCATGAAAACCACACAGCCTCTTATCTTCTGTTTCTCTCCTCATGTCTCTCTTTGATGACTGTCTTTATTTTTCCCAAAGCATGGTAATTTTTGGTCAGGACACACTTCCTGAGCTTACATTAATTTCCTTGTCCGATATTAACTAGTCCCACTGAATCCTTGTTTAGATTCCCAAAAGAAAGATTCTAATAGATTCTTCTTAGACCTCCAGCTTATCTACCATTGGTTCAGTGGACTGTGGAGTGATGTGCAGGATGTGAAATGCAAGCGTACTGCTAGGATCCAACTGCATGTAAGGATCCAATTGTAACATAGGGGAAGATGTGGTCTGGGCAAAGACTCTTAAAGATGTCTGCTGTAAGGGTTTCTAATTACACTACTGTTAGGAGTAATTCAAGATTTCCATAAAATACAATGTGAGTTCCAGTCAAAGAGCTTTCTGGGATATAACCCAATTATTATTTGGATGTTATCTGGACTTCTAAAAGTTATTATCAGATGGTTTATCACTGGATGAGATTAAGCCAACAGTCATTAGAGAAAATTGTAAAGGAAACAAATTGATCATTAGTGGTCTACTTCCCCTTTATGAACTTTTTTTGGGCTGCTTTTTTCTAATGATTCATGCTCTCATTTGCCTCTTTTAAAGAAAAGCGGTAGCACTTGACTTTCGTCTTAATGTGTTAACCTCATTGACACTTATATTTTAAAGTACCACAGACTAGACAATTATAAATCTTAACAAAAATAAATGAGTCCATAATAATGGCAAAGATAGACAACTATGGGAAAGCTATTTTTGAGTATTGGGCCTTTTGGCACCCCTCAAGTGATGCCGAAGAGATAAACTGCTGGGTGCTCTATACTATGTTTCTGCCTAACTCTGCCTATTAGCTGAATTCAGTTTATTTGCAGAGTGCAGATGTATTGCGGTTGAACCCAACCATTAAGTCATAGCAATGACTGAGAGTTAACATCCTTGGTGTAGCTTGGATCTTTGCTGTATCCATGACCAGCATTAGAACTTCAATTCTGACATGGAACCAGGCTATAATGGTCACAGAACAAGGCTCCAGCACCTCTTATGTGACTGATAGTTTATCTACTCATAGAACTTCAGCATCTATTTGTTTCAAGTATGTTTTCAAGTTTTAAACATCTTCTATGATGTTCCTATAGGTAAACATGAAAAAGAAAATATATATTGGCATAAAAAGGGCTATTATTTTTGTTTTGTATGATTTAGGTTACAGCTACTTTTTTGAACCATGTGAAATTACTAATATTTGACCATTTTAATCTACAAAAATGGCTAATTCATGATTAATCTAAATACTTGCATGACATCCTCAGGGAAGAATGTGTATGAGCATGATATTCATATTATAATATTAAAATAGAAAAGAAGATATAATATTGAGCTTATAGAAAAACCCAAAGTCATGAATATGAATAGAAAAATAATCAGAAGAAAGTGTAAAATTGACCAAAGGATGCTTTTGAATGGAAAGTAGAACTAGGAGTATTTTATTTACTTTTCATATTTTATGCAGTAGGTATGTACTATATTTATTTAATAACATTTGCTCTTTTGTAGTTATTAAAGTAGCATGTATGGTTTTTAGAAACACTGGAAATTGGGAAAAATGAAAAAGAAGAAAACTTCTATCATGCAGATACTTTGTGATGACCATTTACATATTTCATTCTTGTCAGTAAAAAGAACATTTTCAATATATCTTAACTACCAATTTTTTTATACATGTTTATTGGTCTTGTATTAACAGCTCCCTTTTCTCTATTATTCCTGGAGTCTGGTTCCACTGCTCCTTCCAAGAATCATCTAAATGTTAAGAGACAGGGAGGATCTTTGATCTGCTATTGGCCTTAGTTTGACTATAGTGATAATGTCAAAAGTAAGAATTTTTCAGAAAGATACAGAAATAGGCATTCCGTACTTTGACAATAAGGTGAGTAAAACAAGGGAGCCAAGGAAGAAAAATCAAGCACATAAATGCAAGGGCTTAGAAGTATTTGAAAATTGTAGCTATAGTGTTAAAGATGATAAGGAATGTCAGGTTAACTATGATCAGAAGACAGAGCTTTAGAAAACATGCATGTAGTGAGTTGTGCAAATACCCTGTAAAAACAGGAATTTGTTTCCCCCTCATGGCTCAAACTGACTTGACCTTGCCAGGAATTCACAGAATTTCAGGAGAAAAAACATGGACTTTTTTTCCTTTATATTTTTTCTTTCTTCTCCACACCTTCCTCCATACCCAACAAGTGATGAGAATCTTGGAAATAAAATGAAATTTAAGTTGGCTTTTGCTTCCAACCCTTTAAGAATTATTGCTATGTGTATGAACTTGGGGATGTCACAGTACTTGGCAAAACACACTTCTAAAATAAATCTCATAAAAAAGTACATTCAGTAAAATACCTAGTTTTGATCTAGAATTCTTGGTTAGCTAATTTTGATACAATCACAATGTTATTTTTGTGGGAAAAAAACTTGAGAAGAGAGCCTCAGTAGAACCCAGATTTGTGTTAAAACAATTTCCTCCTCCAACTTGTTTATTTTCTTCTTTTCCTCCTGTTTAAAAATAACTAAATTATCTTGTGATGATGGCTCTTAAAGAACTATAAGCTTTTATTTAAGGAAGCCAATTTTAGGTAGGTAGGAAAAAATCAAAGTGAAAGTTCTCAGAATTTAATCCCACACAGTTCCAATTTAGAGGAACATAATAAATCAATAAAGCATTCTTCTTTTTAAATTAATTGATGCCCTCTCTTCACTATATTCTTCCTATTTCCCTCCATATTTGTTTACTCATTTTGTGATAATAATGGTCAAGTTTTCCAAGTTGGGAATATATATCAATTTGAGAATGAATTATAAATGACAAAAAGTTGAATGCTCTTTCTTTGATCTTGTGTTTTGAATCAAATTTGGTTTCTAAATATGGAATTTAATTACATTGTTCTTTAATTAATTTAAGGAGCTTCTTAATGAAAAGTTTACAGCTATTCACAATCTGCAGATTGCAACCATCTTCTAGAAAATGTGCACTTTCCCCTCCCTCCTTCCCTTTCTTCCTTCTCTCCTCCTATTTTTCCCTTCCTTACTTTTTTTTTTTTTCTTTCATGTAAGAGAAAGGTACAAGCCACTAAAACAGTTCATTTTATTTCATAGGAGCAATGGTTTCATTTGGGGTAGACACTGCTAGTAAATAAAGATAATTTAAATGTCATCGTTTTTCTGATTTTCTTGCTCTCAATTAGCAAGACAATTGATCTGTAATCTTTTTTGTGATCTACCCTTTAATGAAATCAGTTTTGGCTTACATAAGATACTTAGCTCAGAAAGTCTGTTGAATGAAAAAAAGCTTAGGGAAAACTGTCACCAGGCATCTACTCCTAAAGCATGCAAACCAGAAATGTTTTTTTCTTTCCTGATTCTTTACAGAGGGCCAGCTGGTACTTGTAGGGCAACAAGAGAAAGTCATTAGTTTTCCTGAGATACTGCTCTTCCTTGATCTAGTATGCTTTTTTCCCCTTCAATTGATGTTTTTCCCTTTGAAAGTTTAAATTAGGGTGACATGTAAAAGGAACATCAGGCACAGGTTAGGACATTGAGAGGATGAGGCAGACACAATAGAAGAATGAAAGAGCCAGGCATAGAAGACTTTCAAGTAAAATAAAGTCACATACCTTCAGAAGTGGAAGTTGTTATTCTATCGAGAGAGACAGACATCTTTATATTATCCTTGAATAGAAGGTAGGGGGCTTACTTTAAGAGAGTAAATATTAAGTACTTTTGAGAAGTTTATTTATATACTAGAACATTGTTTTCTGGATAAGGAGAGAATAGTGCTTATTTAAGATGATATTATGGCATGTAAAACACAAATTATCCTTTATCAATAGCAGGATTTTTGTCAGGAAATTACAGTTTTAAATAGATAATTTAATAAAAATAAATTTTAAATTGTCTATTATTAGCTCTTAATTTCTT
Organism: Camelus ferus; assembly: GCF_009834535.1. Taxonomy (NCBI): domain Eukaryota; kingdom Metazoa; phylum Chordata; class Mammalia; order Artiodactyla; family Camelidae; genus Camelus; species Camelus ferus. Next base: position 49,341,556 of record NC_045707.1, on the reverse strand, counting down.
TTTATAGCTACCAATTGACTGTTTACTATTATGTACTCATTTATTGTATGATCTTATTTAATTTACTCTTAAGTATATACCCCAGGAATTAATTCATATGGATCTCAGTCTGTTTTTCATCATCACCCTCATAAAGAGCTTTTCAAGACATAATTTTTTCTTAACCATCCCCACTTGTATTAGTCCTTTCAGGCTTCTGTAACACTCCTACACCAGCTGGCTTATAAAGAATGGAAATTTACTTCTCATAGTTCTTGAGGCTGAGAATTCCAAGGGACCAGCAGATTTGATGCCTGGTCAGGGTCTACTTCCTGTGGCTGTAACCTCACATAGTAGAAGGGCAAAGGAGGGTATCTAGGGTCTCTTTTATAAAAGCACTCATCTCTTTCACAGGTGCTCCACCCTCATGACCTAATGCCTCCCAAAGGCCCCACCTTCAAATATTGTCCCCCCTGGGGATTGAGTATTTCAACATACGAATTTTGGTGGGAGGCATAAACATTCAGCCTATAGCAGTAAAAATTTAACATCACAGGTATACTTCATATCTGTTTATGTACCGTATGTATATCTGTGTTTTACACATAAAAAGACTAAGATTTTTTTCCAGCCCTGAAGAACTAAGTTTTGCTCTCTTGAAGGAGATATTGTCCCTATTTAGAATGCGTGATATAGTATACTTTCGTTGAATGCCAAAACCTCTGAATTGGTCAAATACCTTCAGTGAACTATTCAATTCATTTGTTTGCTGGTTTAACATTTTTAAAAATAAATTTAAGGAGCTTTTATATAGAAACCCAAGTATTCTGAGTAGTACCCATAAACACTATTATGATGGTATGCATCTTTAAATTCACAAATGCCATGGAGAATTTATCTTCCAAGTTCTATATCTCTCTTCTCTTCAAGCCAGGAATATTTAAACTTGTTCCTAGGTCCCTAAAACCAACCGTAGCCTCAGGCAAATCAGCTCTTTTTTTTTAAATCCAGGTCTGTGACTCAGCATGGAATCACATGTGCTACTCTTTTAACTGCTGTTGTGTTCCAGTTTTGATTAGCGGGTCATTTATTTGTTTCAAGGTTTGTTGGGTATTGGTCTTGATTATTCCATTTCTCCCGTGGTCCTTTTGCTTGAGTTTACATAATTTACTTAACGCTTTTTCTTCTCCAGCAAGGTCCTTCCTTGTTCTTGCCATAGTTTTCTCCTTTTATTCTTTTTCCCTCTATCTGCATTGTATCATTGCTGCCGCTGCTGTTGCCCCAAAAGTGGATACTTGCCCCTGATTTCTAGCCTCACAATAAAACAGGTTGGAATTAAAATTATGTTTAAAATTATAGTGATGATAATTAGTTGGTGGCTGTAGGTGTTGGTGTATTGTGATGTGTTGAAGAGTGCCCTGCAAATATCTCAGTGGTCTTTTGCATCTTAAATGCAAACCCAGGTAACTCATAAGAATGCAATGATCCAGTTTTTCTAGATCTGCTGTAATATATTCCATTTAATATATTGGCATCTTCTGTGAAAAACATAACTAATGGTCAGAGAAAATTTAAGACTGACTAATGTTATTTCCTTAAGTAATACATTTACTATTTGCTAAAGAAATTGAATTGAGTAGATTCAAGTTTAGGTGGGGAATCCACCACACAAGCTGACAAATGAAGAAATATCTTGAATCTTAGAAAAGACTGCAGTTTATTTATCTTTGTAGCATCTAGTTCTGAGTTCTAAGTCTCAGAAAACTTTTCTAATAAAAAGTTGATGTCTATTTTGGGATTGGGTTATTTGGGGTTTTTTTATTATTAAGTTGTATGAGCTGTTTATATATTCTGTATATTAAGCCATTGTCAGTTGCATCATTTGCAGATGTTCCAGGAAGGCATCAGGAAAATGTAAAGAGAGAAAAAAGATTGATACAGAGGTTGAAATATGAAGAATGGATGTGAAAGAGTCAGAACTGTTTAGCAGGATGTACTCCAGTAATAAGAATTAATTCAGGATAGTTCATGATTTAGTCTCTTACTCTCTCTCCGAATTCATATTGCACTCCTCCCTTCACACATCACTCCTGCTATACCGGCTCTTTGTTGGCTCTTATACTTTCTCTTTCTTCAAATGTCTAAATGCTTTACTCCCTTTCTTCAGATTTCTGCTCAAATGCAACATTCTTGGAAAGGCACTCTATTAAAACAGTACTCCTCCCTTCTATAACCACCTTTTCTAGCTTTATTTCTCTCTATAGCAATGATTAGTCCTGATGTACTATATATTTCTGAGTTTATTTATTTATTGTTATAGGTCTTCTCATTCTTATCAGTTGGCTTTTTCAGCTAGTTCACTGGTATATCTCTACTGCCTAAATCAGCACTTCACATGTGTAAGTGCTTAGCAAGTATTTGTTGAAAAATAAATACATACAAAACCTATAACTGTAAAACCGGCAGAGGAAAATTCATCCATACAATGGGGAGTAAGAATAAATAAATAAAAATAAAACATAGTAAATTTTTAAATATGTATATGAAATAAAGGCTTGCAAAAATAAGCACTAATATAACAGTAATTATAATAAACATAAGTTAGAATTAATTAGAATAAAAAAAGACTCATATTGAATTAAAAATGATTAAGCAATATAGTTTTTTATAAGAAACCTCTTCAATACAAAAGAATTTCAAAATATTGAATGTAAGTTGGTGGATAATGATATACTAGGAAACTATGAGTACAGTTGACCTTGAACAAAGTGGGGGTTGATCTGTGTGTAACTTATACTCTGTCCTCAGTATCCGAGGTTCCTTTGCATCCATGGATTCAATCAACCATAGACTGTGTAGTACCATAGTATTTACTATTGAAAAATTATCTATATGTATAAACAGTCCTGTGCAGTTTAAATACATGTTGTTCAAGTGTCAATGGTAAATAATAAGCCAATGTAGCAATTTTAGCTTCTGAAAAATAGAATTAAAGTAAAAATCAACATGATGGAAAAATAGTTATTAGTTTTAGGGATACTATAAACTCCAACCAAATAAAACAACTGACAGAACTTATATATCATCCTTTTCCTTCTGTGTTATTTTACTAAATAAGTCATAATGTTAGTTGGAGACATCTTTAACTTGTTTCTGATATTTATGGGAATGCCTTAACATTTAGAAAGTGTGTAGATTTTATTTTGCATTTACCTCGGACCACTGGGAGAAAATATGATTAATTATCTATACATGATCACCTTGAGTTTTCATTCCAACATTAAGCATGAAACTGGTTGGTTTAAGAAAGATATATTAATTTATTAGAAGAATGAATAATAATTTAATTAAGAAATGTTTAATAATCTATTGAAAGAACCACATGCTTTTTACCTTTTGACTTATTAGGATGATTCATTGTTATTCTAATATTTAAACATTTTTTAATTTTATATTTTCTGTACTTGTTCACAGTGGAATAGTTTTATAGTGATGGAGTTGAGATGTTAGTATTTTAGCATCTGTATTCACATGTGAGATTTGGCTATAATCTTTTGAAGGTGTGTTATGGACTGAACGTTTGTGTCCCCTCCAAATTCATATGTTGAAAGCCTAACCCCTAATTGTATGGTGGTGGTATTAGGAGGTGGGGTCTTTGGAAGGTAATCAAGTCATGAGAGTGGAGGCATGAATGGGATTAGTGCCCTTAAAAGAAAAGACATAAGATAATTGATTTTTCTCTCTACCATGTGAAGATACAAAGAGACAGCCAACAAAGAGTGCTTTCACCAGACACCAGATCTGCTTGTGTCTTAGATTCTGGACTTTCCAGCCTCCAGAAATGTAAGAAATAAATGTTGTTTAAGCTGCCTGCTCTATGGCATTTTTTGTTATGTCAGCCTGAACTAATACAATGGGCCTTTTTTTGGTCAGATTTGGAATCCATGAATATGTACATGGCATCAAATGAATTGGATTGCTTTCCATTTTTCTCAAGTTTAAGCATTGAACAAAACCAAACTCTATATCACATAGGTCCCATGCCTTTTTGGAAATAGGTTTATCAGCAATCCTAATTTTATGTTTGGATCAGTTATATTCTCTAGGAAATTGTCTATTTTAGTCACAGTTAAAAAATAAAAGCTTCATATAATATGTTCCCCAGTTTAAAATTTCCCTATATTCATAATTATATTGCTTTAGAAGTCTTTTAAAAAGTAAATTGCCTATATTTGAGAATTTGGGAAAGTGTGTATTTTCATAGCTCTTTTTGTGTTAGGCAGAGTCTGGCACCCAATCACCTAAGCTTGTGACTATTTTCTCACTTGAAAACAGTCTTTGCAGAAGTGATTAAGTTAAGGATTTGGGGATGGGGAAATTATCTTGGATTATCTAAGTGGGCCTAATTTAATCACATGAGTTTTTCAAAGGGAAGAGTGATAGAAGAGTAGGTCAGGAGATAAGAAGTGAAAAGGAATTGACCCACTGTTACTGATTCTGAAAATGAAGGAAGGTGGCCATAAGCCAAAGGATGTGGATGGTCTCTAGAAGCTGGGAACTGCCTTCAGCTGACACTTAGCCAGAACCCAAGGACCTCAGTCCTACAACTGCAAAGAAATGATTTCTCCTCTAGAGCCTCCAAAAAGAAATGCAACCCTCCTGAAACCGTGAGTTTAGTCCAATGAGACTCATGTTGGATTTTTGACCTCCGGAATTATAAAATAGTACACTTGTGTTTAACCCACTAGATTGTAGTAATTTGTTACAGCAGCAGTAGAAAACTATCACACTTTTAATATAATAGGATCAAAATAAAGCTTAATAATGATTCACATAGAAAGATATGATTTTTTTTTTTAAGTAAAACTTTTAGCACAACAAAAACTTGATTTCTGTTTTGGCTTGTTTCTTCTAAAGCAGCATTACATGTAATGGGTGTTTAATAAATGTTCATCAAAGGAGAACTTTGAGTGAAAATCTGTAGTGCATCTAATAATATTTGACCATCATTGTTTCTTTAGAGCTGTTTCTCACATTGAATAGTCAATATAAAATATTCTGTTGAATGAAAACACTGTATTTTAATTCAGTTATGTCAAGAAAGCACTTAGAATCTATATACTTTATATATTTTAAATTTCCTGTTTTGTCAGATCTCATAATGTACTATCTTCACAACTTCCTGTTCTACAATCTGATGTTTATTCTTCTACTTTATCTGTCTTTTTAAAGACCCTAATCCTTCTTTATCACCAAGAAGCATAAATGGGGTGCTGTGGCAGGCTAGTGGTTCCAGTGCTTTATTTAACATCAGCATCCTTACTTATTTTTGCTGGGTAGCTGAGATAGATGGGGAGAGCTAAAAATTTTGTCACGATTATTAAATGGTGTTTGAAAGCTATAGTTACCTGCAATAGTGAGTATATCATGCCAAATTCATTATTTCAAAATAAGAATTTAAAAGCATGGTTAGTGTGGTAATTGTTTTGGCACATCCTCTTACCCTAGCATTTTTTATTATAAGGAAAAAAATTGATTTTGCTTAAATAAGTGTTCTGCCATTTCAATATACAGGAGCCAGATGAAATGAAACAGAACTCACTGAAAAGATTTGGAGTCAGACATTGCATTAGAGTAAGAATTATTTTTTGCCTCCTCTAATGTTCAATAAAAACCTCATTTGAAGTAATTGTTCTGGAATGCTATTAAAAGTTCTGCTATAATCAGAAATTCTACCAAATTACTTTGGAAAGATTCTGAACTTTAGGGAACTGTTTGGTACAGGTGGGATGTGCCTTAGCTGTTCTTATCACATCTGATCTTTGCAGGCCTCACAATCTTTTAAGTTCTCCAGCATCTTTAGGAATCTGAATGACCTGAGTTTGGTATAGGCTTCTAAGTTACCTGAGTCTAGATTCAAGTTAACTGAGTTCCTCTGGATGCAGGTTTATGTAGATCAACACATTCTAATCTATACTACCTGCTTCATCCATCCAGCCATCCAATGGGAGAAGAATAAGACTTCCTGATGCACAAGAAAAGAATGTAAGGAAGACAAGTTACGTATTTGGGGGTGCTATGTTAGCCATTTTGTTATTAGATTTTGTAATCGCATGTGCTGATTTGCCTATAGCAACCTCAGTTAAAAAAAGATAGTCTCCTTCCTTGCCTATATGTCCTAGTGATTTGTCTGGAGATTAAGTGCACCATATCATGGAGATGTTAATGACATACTGTAACTTCTGTGGGAAGTCAGGCCCTTTAAAAAAGGAACACCAAGTGGGTCAGTATCAAATATGCTATTGAACAATAGATTAAAATCTCTTAGAATATAATTCTTAATGCTCCTTAGAATCTGCTGGTTTTGGGTCACTTTTTTTTTTTCGTTTTGTATTTTTTAAACAGAGAAAATAAAGACTCACTCTTTTTCTCTCTGTTGCAGTCCTCTGCAGTTAGAGAGGTATGGCAGTTTATTATGTTTCTTTCCCTGCCCTGAAAAGACCAAAATGTGAGTAATTTAGGCTTTAGGGAATGCCTTTTTCTTTTCCTTGCTTTTTCCCCCTATTGGGATTCCTCTTTCTATGCTTTGTATTCTTCTCTTAACATCTGTGAAGAGCTGGAGAGCCAAGATAAGGGGACTGGTTTAAGGGGAAAAAAGGAATTCCCTTAGCCTAGGTTTTTAGGCAGGAGACAAAAAGTACTGTATCTTTGGGTTTACTGCAGCTAGGGGTTCCACATTATAGTAACAAATAGTGTGCATTTGCCTTTGAATAGCTCCCTGCTGAACTTGAACAATAGAATTTAGATGTAGACATTGTTCCTTCTCAGCATGACTAAGAAGAAGAAAATAAAATTTTCATCATAAATATTATAGATGTAACAAACATTCTGACACTGAAATACAGCTGAATGTACAGAAGACCAAATGTCTGGAGAAAATATAACTCTATTTTTTTAAACTTTAATTTGTTTCGCACTATGAAGTTTTTAAGGAAAATCATACATTTCTTATGGATTGGTGATGTAATCTATACTATCTTAATGCTCTTTTTCCTAAATTTATTTTCTTCCCTGTTCTGCATATAACAAATGGTATATGTAACTCAGAATCAGCTTTGGAGAAAATCAGAAAGTTTGCGGCATTCATATTAGTTTTCCCCTCCGTCTAACTGTCTAGTATTCTCATGGCATTCTGTGTGCTCCACCATCTCCCACTGAAGTTCTTCTAGAATGGTCATGCATATGGAATTTAAGACCGGAAGGCAGAGGAATTTATTATGGTGGTAACTGTATATTCCATGAATGAACCAGGCAGGTAACGATTTTCTCTATGTATAAACACCATTAATCTTGTATATGAAAACAGAAATGTACTGAATGTTGATTGGGCTCTTTGTTTTGCCTAAAAGAGTGCAACATGTTTACTATGAAAATCAGGTATCTCTGAATTTTATTGTTCTAGGTGAGTTTGATTTTCTTATTTTATAAGTTAAAATTATTTTGTTCATCTGTGTACAAACTATTTACTGAATGTGTGTAATTTTCTCTATTTTTTTCAATTTCCAACATTTAATGGCTGCATAGTTTGTATATTTAAAAAAAAAAGAAACAAAGCTCAAAGTAGAAAGGCAGAGGGAAATGCCAGTGTGATTTTTCTGTTTACCAAAACCAGTTTTCCTAAAATATCTTCCTCAAATATCTGACAAGTAGCACCAAAAATTTTTTTCCTGCTTAATTGCTTGTCAGTCTCCACATATTTATCTTGAACTGAAACTGATTTTTCTACAGAAATAATCCTGAGTTTATCAGTAACTGCTAATGGATTTTTTTTTAATGTGATGAGAAAGCATTTCATTCAAATTGAAGCCTTATGCTCCGCAATGGCTCATCACATGTGACAATCTTTGTGTATAACCCACTGTGATGGACTGTGCAATTCCTTGCTGTGTGTGTGTATGTGTGTGTGTGTTATTCAAAGATAATAAAGGGAGAAGGGGGTGGTTGGTGCTGGGGAAGAAGAATGGGAAGAAGAACGCTGTATCAACTTGAGATTTAGAGAAAATAAAAAGAGTCTAAAACCCAAAGACCGGAACTTGGCAATTATGAGCTGGAAGGTATTCATGCAATTTATGAGTAACTATTTTTGGCTGAAACATAATTCAAAGGAATCACTCACTACTTGAAAGAAAGCCCAGGTATATTGGCACAGTTACTAAAAAACAACATTTCTATAGTGCTTCCAGCAGCTCTTTGTTACTGAAAGGAATATAAGTGGAAAATCTCCCTCACTTGGGGCTTCAAAGATAGCCACCTACTGGCATTACTTTCTTAGTGTTAAAAAGATGAAGCCATTGTCCTTTTTTTTCCTGTAAGATTTGTTATAGAACAGCTTAGTAACTTAGGATGTTTTCCTTGTAGGTTAACTATTTCTATCTTGTGCTTAAACTGAGTTTTCATAAAAAGGTTTTTCTGAAGGTCACAGTGAAGCTACTCTGACTCAACAGTTCTTTAAAATTCATTAAGAAGCTATTTGAATTGAAACATCATGTCCTTGATTCCTGCTAAGCATCTCTCTGACATGTGGAATAATCAAGACCTTCTGGTGAAATCAGTTTCCTCATTGGCCTTGAGCATGATTTATGATCATGTGAGGATGCTTTGCTCATGGAATTTCAGGGAGCTGTGGCATGTTTATGTTGAAGGGTGAGGTCACTCTAATGCCATAAGAATCCGACACCCAGCACAGTGAGTGTCTGGGACATAAAATTGGCATTTGATAATTTTTTATTAAAGTAACGAATGAATTTATGAAAGAATGAATGAGTTACTCAGTATGGATGTGTTGCAAGGCCATGTATCCTTAATCCTAGTCAGGTGGCTTCAGAATAGATGGGCTCTGTCATGAGAGTTACTATTGGATAAGAAAATTCAGAGCAGGTTCAGTAAATATGCTGCACAGCAACCGTCATTCCCTTAATCTGTCAGGGTACTCTTCTCAGCCAAAGCAGTCTTAGAATGCTGTTTCTCAGCAGGGTTCTCCAGGCAGTCATTACCAATCAATCAGAGTCGGCATAAGAAAGTCAACTGTCTGTCTCTGAAGGTCTAAACAAATTAGTATAATCCTAGAGAGAGAGAAACAGAGAGACAGAGACAGAGAGAGAAAGAGAGGGAGCCTTCTCAGTTTTCCATGTTTTTAGTAGTACATTTTGCACAACCTTTTCATTTACTCATTATTTACTCAAATTGTCAAAAAGCGGGCTGGAAAATTCTATTAAAGTTTATGTTTGTGGAGAAACAATTGTATTTCATGCTAGGTACCAAGTTTAATACTAGGTACTGTTCTTTGCCGTAGGTCCTTAACTGGATCAATCATGTAGGGACTACCTGATAATCTTGTAGCAAGGATCTGCATCCCTAATAAGGTCAATGCCAGGTGAAGCCAAACTTTCTGGTTGGCCCTCCAACCACATTTTGAGTAGTGAGAGAAGATAATTGATTCTCAACCTTGGCTGCACATTGAAATTACTGAAGAGCTTTAAAAAATATTGAGACCTGGGTCCTTCTTCAGAGATTCTGACTTAATATGATCAGGATGTAGCCTGGTTATTTGGATATTTACAGACTCCTCATGTAGTTGTAATGTGTAGACAAAGTTGAGAATTGCCACTTTAGCTGACACAGCTCTGCTTTCTGTACTTCATTTGGGTTAAAAATAAAAAAGAATTGATTTCATGGATCTCACTCAAAATACCTTTCTCACCTTCCCAGCCCTCGCTCATTTTGATTTGACTCTTAACTTTATTCTTGTTTTTATGATCTTTATCTCAATTTTTGCTTATGGCCTTCCATTTGTCTTCTTTTATAGTCAAGCCTGGACTTTTATCAGGATACTTTGGTTTAGCTTGTTCTTTTCCTCCTAGAGCTCCTGGCTCTCTCATAGGAATCTCTTGCTTACATTTTGGTCCCAAGAAAAATGGTAGATACTGTGGCTGATTAGTTCTAAAGCTATAAGGAGGTCAGAGACCTTTCTGAACCTTGGGAGTTCAGAGCCTGTAATTTAAAAAATAATAGCCAGACAATTTTATTTTCCCTCAGTAATCATAAAATGATAGAAGAAAAATCTAAAGATTATCTGGTTCAATACCCTTGTGTCTAATAAATCATCAGTTGACTCCTAATGAGTAATACCCTCATATAGTCCTTTCTCCTTGAAATGAGGTACAACCTGTGACTTGCCTCTAAACAGCAGAGAATGAGAAAGGTGACAGGTTGTCACTGTCATGATTACATTTAGTTATATGTCTCCACCTTAGTAGACCAGAGAGAGAGAGAGAGATTGTTCTACTTTCCTGGAAGAAGCCAATAGCCATGTGGTGAACTGCCTATGGAAAAGGTCACATGGTCAAGGCAGTCTCTGAATAGTCTCTGAACAGCCTACAGCCAACAGCCAATACAAAGATGGGTTCCTCAGTTACACAGCCATAAGGAAATAAATTTCATTAACCATCCCAGTGAGCTTGTAAGCAGATTCTTCCCTCGTCAAGCCTGCAGTTGAGAATGCAGCCCACCTGACACCTTCATTGCAGCCTGTTGAGATCCTGAGCAGAGGAGCTAGCTAAGCTGTGATGAGATTTTTGAGTTATGGAAACTATGAGATAACTGTGTGTGTAATAATTTATTGCACAACACAGAAAACTAATGCAATACTCATTTTACAGATAAGGGAACAGAGATCTAAAGCTTATATGACTTGTAAACAATACCCTGTGAATGAGCAGCAGAGCTGAACATAGATATTAGGACTTGTATCTCCTATTCTGGACTTACTCTTTTTTAATGACTACCTAATTTTTTAGAGCAATTTTAGGTTCACAGCAAAATTGAGAAGATACAGAGAGATTTCCCATATGCCATCTTCCCCCACACATCTATAGCCTCTACCATTATCAGCATTCCTCACCAGAGTGATACATTTGTTATAATTGATGCACTTACCTTGATACATTACTATCACTCAAAGGCCATAGTTTACAGTACAATTTACTCTTAGTGTTGTATATTCTATAAGTATGGAGAAACTTATATAATATTTCTCTTATTTTTAATACACTAAATATATGACTAAATCTGGAAGAACAGTTAAATAGAATCCAAGCAAAATACGTAAGATAAATAATGAGTTACCATACAGAAAAGCACTGTAGATTTTCTCCACTCATTGTGTCTTCTTTACGGTGCTTTTTTGAATGTTTCATAAAATGTTAAATAATTATATTTTTGAATTTGATTCTTTTTCAAGCATTAGTCATTATTTGATGAGAAGATATTACACTTTTGAAAAATATGCAAAATGCAGAGGCAGGGAAAATATATCATTACTATAGAGTTGTCAAGGAAAACAAAAGTGTATCTTTCTATAATCAAAAAATATATTGAACAGAAAATTAATTTTGTTTCAGAACCGAAAGAAGACAAACAAAACATTTAGAATACATGAAATTTAATTTCATGAAATGCATATTGAATGAACAGAACAAGCTCTACTGAAGATTCAGCAAACTTAAAATTAAAAACATTGTTTCAAGTTTTTAAATGTAATGTGTTTTTGCATGATTAACAGAAAAATACCTATTAAAGGTTATTTTCACAATAATTTGAATAAGCAACTACATTCTTTCCCAGTTGTCTTAAACTCTGATATTCTATTCAGTTCATGGAATAAATATTGAGTCCCAAGGGCCAGTTGTGTTAATCATTGGAATCGGAAAGATAAACTAGGTACAAATTCCCTCAAAGAGTTCACAGTCAAGGTTGTATCTTCCTGCACACTGACATCATTAACAGTGAGAAAAATGACAGTCATCATAGGCATTTGGTTCAAATGATTGTGAAGAGTGTATGTTGATTACCTGCTTGGTGTTTAGTATAATGTTAGATTCTCTGGAGTGTAAAAAGAAGCTGAAATACATTGTCCCTGCATCTTAAGCACCTTATTAAGGGCTTTGAAGTACCAGCAAAAATAGAGAAGTTGTGTTTTTTTTTTTTACCCCAGTGGTTAAAGAATCACATCTGTTCCCCCTTTTAATTGTTAAATATCACAATATACTAGAAATGAATCATGCACAATGGAATTTACCAAGCAGATTATCACACCCACATTTATTTGAAGGACAGGGTGTCATACTGGGAAGATCACAGATTTTATTTCGATTTAGGTAGAGTATCATTTGCTCCCTAATTCTATAACTTCTATATAAATTTGGGAAAGTCATTCCGCTCCTCTGAGTATCAGATTCCTTATCTGTTAAATGTGTGTTTTTCAGAGTTGTAAAAATCAAGTGAGATCTTCTAAGCACCTGGCATGCTGGCACCTGTTACATACTGAAGATAGTATTTCTGAATATGAGAAGAGTCTGCGAATACTTCTTCACACTTTTGTCTTTAATAATTGAAGCCTTAGCTGGTTACATGTCTAACCAACTAAAGACTATTTTGCAAGCCTCCCTTGCAATTAGTTGTAGTCATAAGATTAGGTTCTGGACAATTAAATTTAAGCAGAAGTTATCAATGCAACTTCTAGGTTATCTCTTAAAAGGAAAGGGGCTTTGTTTCCTTCCCCTTCTCATTCTTTCCCTCTCGCAGGCTGAAATGTGGGTTAGGTGAGAAGTCATGTTCAATTTGGAGCAAGCCCCTAGCGGTGGCAGAGAAACAGAAATGGAAGGGAGTCTGGATCTTTGGTGACATCAATCTGTCATACCAGCAGTGGACTACTTTCTCAGGCTGTTTTGGGGAGAAAGAAAGAAATTACTCCTGGTGAGGAAAAAATAACTATGTTGTTGAGTGTCTCAGTACAGAAGTCTAACCTTTCATCTTCATCAGTAAATCAGTGTAGCTGGCAATCTAACTAATACACTGTTCTGTACATAGTGTGTAAGTGCCTGTGTTCTCACCAAGCTTTATAAAACAATAAAGTTGTAGTACATTTACTAACTTTTAGTTCCCATTTATGAGATTTCAAAATCTAATACATTTTCAGGATCTATTTTTTTTTCTGTGAGGTATTTCTTAAAGTCCCCACAAATTTTCTCACAGAACTAGTAATAAATTCATCGAGATTGGTTGTATACAACTCTGCTTGACATCTGTTCTGGGATATTTCTCACTTCTATTTCTGTTCTGTGATAGACCCTGAAGAACTGAAGGTTCCTTTCCTCATTGTACTGATTCCTAACTATTTTGAGACAAAAGATGAATTGGATTCCTCATCTTGTATATTACACTTTGTTAAGGGATCAGAGCTCTATTATTTCATCCCAGACTTTAACTTAACTATCAAGGTGGTGATTTGGGATCATTTGAGTTAACAGCCACTAGTGATTTTTGGCTTCTCATATCTGACTTATTTCACAAGGATGAGTTCTCTCTGTATGACCTCATAATATCCCTGGAAATCATACTTCTAGAGCTTCCCTGTTTGCTAATCCCAGTTCACTCTGTGCTGACACAAGCCCCACTTGGTGATATACTTTGAATGTTTTTCCAGAAATCAAAAACCCAACAGATAAATTGAAGAGATATACTAAAACCATTCAAATAAGACAAAAGAAGTCAGGATTAAAGTAGATATCTGGACATTTGGGATGGAAAGTGAGTATAGAATTTGTATGTTTATGAAGAAGCAGAATTTGGTTTCAACCGGCTAGTATCCTACCTTCTGTAAAGTAAACTACCTTATGGAATAAATACTCAGATCTCAATGGTAACACTATTTTTAATCTCCTATGTTTAAAACTTTTTAGTTGATATTTAAATAAGAGAAACACCCCATTTTATTAATACAGACTCTATACCTCAAACAAAGCATGAAATTTCAAGAAAATCTGAAGGAAAGAAACAAACCTGGAATGACTACCAGTTATGTCTTCTACAAATCTTTGATTTTCTAGATGAGGATTGGTTCAAATACATATTAATATAAAATGGGAACATTTTAATGTAGAATTATTCGAGTTTTGTTACTGAAGAGTTTAAAAGAGAGGAGAGGGGTGTGTATAATTTAAAATAGAATTTGTTTTAATAAGACTTTCTAGAAAGGCTTTACTAAATTTTAGTTCATTTTCTTATTTCTCAGTATACAGGGAGGCAACTAATTAAAAGAGAATAACTTCAAACTATTTTGAATATGAAGTGAATAGACAAATGAACTCTCTCTCTCTCTCTCTCTCTCTCTCTCTATATATATATATACATATACACACACAGAATCAAACATTAAGACTAAATAACTTTAGTCCAGTTGGCAGTAGCTTCATTTTCAAGTCAATAGCAGCTGGTTGTCAACCTAAGAAAACATCATCTAGAATTATTATTATAGAATCTGTATACTTTAACCATTTTTATGTAGAAAGAGGGCACATAATATTAGGAATAAAAATGGTCTAATATATTTTAGTAAGGTTTTTCTGTAATGTGAATTTGGAAATGTACTTTGGAAATATATTTTGGTTTGGCCAAGAACCATCTAATGTCTGTTTTACTCTAGAAAGAAAGGAATAGTCATGAGCCTCGAACTGCAGATTTGGATCCTACTTAACTGAAGTACAAGCCTGGAATCACTCAAGGAGTAAATACTTCGACAAAGTAAGAAAAAACTAAAAATTACCTGGTGAATTTGAAAATTTATATGTAACACTGTTAAATGAAAAAGTATCTATCCCATTGACTCCAGCCACAAAGCACATATTTATAACCAAGCGTTTAACAGCTATACTAACAATGCCAAAATAAAAGACAGGAGAGAGGGAGAGGAAGGAAATAATCTTTCATATGAATTAGAAATACAAAATGTTCCGAGCAAAAGTGAATTACATTATGAAAGTATTTTTTCAGTGTCAAAATGTTTTCTAATGGAGGAAAAAAAAGAGATGGAAAATATTTTTTACTTACAAACATAATTAGACTCATAAATATTCTGCTCATTAGCATTGTCTTTCCCCACAATGCTCTATTTATTAGTAATTATTCTCAACTGTTCATTGTGTCCGAATGACTACATGATAATAGCATAAGCAGGAGCATGTAACAAATATAGTCATAGATTTTGCCCTAATAGATTTGTATAGAAAACAAATTAAAAGTCCCTCAGAAGCTGGGTTTTAATGATTTCATGAAATTCTGATTTACTCACCATCCTAACGATGGTCTAGATCAGATCTTTTCCTGCTTCGAAACAGGCATAGCAACATACGTAAGGTGATACCATGGAATTACAGGATATGAAACTCTTTCTAGCATTATTGCAAAAGATCAGAATGTGGCCAATAGTGTTAAGTGTGTTTTGTTGAATAAACATTTTTAGAAAATCCAGTAAGTACATTCCATGTGTCAACTACGTAGAATTATTCACATTTTCCTGAGTAAGCTGTGTTCTCTTACACTCATTGAATGAGATCTTCCCTTTAATATAAATGTCCTTTTTCTTTTTCTTTTTCTTTTCTTTTTTTTTTTTACTGAGGAACTTCTAACAATCTTTGTGTTAAGTATTCCCTTTATGCAGCAAACTATGTTCTCATGGTAATTTTATGCCTCTTTTGTAGTGCTGGTTATACTGTATTCCTCTTTTTTTATACATTTATTTTATTATAATATAAACATCTCAAGATCATGTAGTCTGCCTTATTTACTTTTATATCCTCTATTCCTAGGATTTTGCCATTATAGTAATAATCAAAATATTAAACCAGTCTTGAATGTGATAACAGTAATTCACACAATGCTTTCCAAAAGTGCTTTCTCATATATTATCTCATTTAATCTTCTAGCAGCCCAGTGAGATAGCTCTGTCTTAACCAGATATGTGATTAATTGTAACAATGCAGTGTTTAATCAATTTAGATAGCATAATAATAATTTCCAAACCTGGCAACTGACCAAACTCACTAGGAGAGATTTCTGACAAATTAAAAGATAAAGTAAACTAAAATAAATATCTCCATGGTATAAAATACAAGAGATACAGAACGGTGTATTGCATATAAGCCATCCCAAATAAGATCAGCCTACACACTCGATTTTGTACTTTCCTTATTTCCACCAAATAATAGTTCATGGGTGGCTTTCAGGATTATCACATATAAATCCACCTCAGTCTTTTCACTGGTTCTGGCATATGCCAATGTATGAATGCACAGGTCTCTATTTGGTTTTCTTGTTTCTCTCAGGAGGAGTGTTATGGTGTTTGTTTTGCTTTTACACAGAAACCTCAATGGTCATTCTGATATGTATCTTTATATACTTTTCGGTATATATTTACAGGTTATATTACCATTGGTGAAATGGTTATATTACCATTGCTTCCAAAGATATATGCATTTCAAATTCTGCTAGATGTTGCAACTGGTTTCCAAATTTTTTCATTTATTTGAATTCCCACCAAGGTGAACTGAGAGTTACTAATGCACTACCCGAAGGCTTACTTGGCCCATCCTGATTGTGAAAATTTGAATCTCCTTTCTGTTATACTTGAGTTTCTCTAATTACGAGTAAGGTTGAGCATCTCTTCATGTATTTATTGGCCATTTGTGTATGTGCCCACGTGTGTGCCATCTGTTCATATCCTTGATCCGTTTTTTTCATATTGTTAGTCTTTTCTATATTTTTTGTGACAGCTCTAATATGATAAGGAAATCAGTCCTTTTATATGATTTGCAAATACTGTCAGCAGTTATGTTGGGAGAATAGTTTACACACACAGAGCATAGGTGTTTTCCCTCTTCCTTCCAGCCTTGACTTATTGAATCTTTGGGAGTGAGAACTAGGAATCTAAAATTTTGGAAAACTTTCCCCAGGTGATTGTACTGTCGCTGACTTGTGGACAGTGTTTGAGAACTGCTGGCTTATGCAGCAGGCATGGTATAGTTTAGTTCAAAAACCCATGTTCCTCTCTGAGAAGCTTTTTTTTATAACAACACGCAAGAATCACAGGAACCATGACTCTACTCAAGTGGGAATCCTTTCCTCAAGGGTACTGATCTGGAAGTCATTTTTCCTGACAAAAGGATCACGGCTTGGCATCATAGCACAGTAGAACTATAGAAACTTACCAAGAAATGGAGCTATGAATCTATTTCTTAGGAACCTCAGAAAAGTTAGTTTGCAGAGCACTTGGAAGAAGCAAGTATTCTTTGTAATGATATCGGCCAAATGGAGATGCAAAGGCCAACAATTATAAGTAAGTAAAAATAGGACTTGATTAACAATAGCTGATGATAAAGGGGGCATAATTTATCAGGTGAGAGATACTGCTCAGAGCTACACCAATTCTTTAATGATGAAGGATTAATTATTAATATTACATATATTGCATAGTGTTATACTAGTCACATATTATAAAAATAATAGTAACAAAAACTAAGATTTAAGCATTTTGCTAAGTACTTCACGTGAACTGACTTAATATCTTTAAAGTAGATGCTATCATTACCTTTTTTGACAGAAAAAAAATTGAGTTTAAAGTGTTTAAATGGTTTATCTGAGGTAGGTGGCAGAGGCAGGCTTTGGGACAATACATCTCAAGAGCTCATACTCATAATTGCCATGGCACACTCTTTTCAACTTTATAGTATTATTTGTAAAGTAAGGTGGATGGCATGAAGTTGTCATTCCACAGACTGTCTAGAATCTAAGAAATATCATTTTTTTCTCTTCTCCTCATATTTTCCATTTTATCCCTTAAAAGTAAAATTTCCTTCAGTCCTTTTGGGCTTTTGAGAAAAAACAGGGGAGCAGTGTCTGTCTTTTTCTCAGTTTTCTTACTTACTCCTCTCCCTGGAAGTAGAGTAATTTATCCAAATTCCTTATGTGTGTTAAAGATTATGGCTCATATATAGTATCCTCCTAAATCTTACCTGTTGTGCTCTCTTGGTATTGTTTACTTGCTCCCAGGATAAGTAAGGGCTTACCATGTTTCCATTCTCCATAAAGTAAGTGAGAAACTGGGCTTTGATCTAGCAGACCCAAGCAGATTTCAGCTCTCCATACTCCATATTCTCCCTGTTCCATATTCTCCCCCCGGGCCTAAAGCTGATATTGTAAACTTACCCCACTGAAATACTTCTGTGGCTTTTCAATTGACTAGAATTTGTGGGAGATCATTTGTGGGAGGAATAATTAGTGCTTCCCATTACAGCACATGGTTTACAAGGTGGGGTATCTTTTAGAATGAAAAAATATGGATTAACATTTGGAGAACAGATTGTTCCACAGAAAGATGGACAGACTTCATTTAGCTGCACTGACTGATTCTCACTGGTTGGGAAACTCGTTTTAACTCGTGCGTGCTGGTTTTACGTGTTGGGCTACTGGGCTTCAGGTGTACAGCTTTTAGTATGACCCCAGACACCAGTTCAAGATTGTGTTTGCAAGAGGTCTCTTCCCAAGGGTCAAGAACTCTTTGTCCAGGATCTTGAAGTAGGAGAGATCTGGTTTGAAGCAGAGAGAGACAGAGGGATAGCGATTTCTTTCTTCAGTTAGGAATTTCTCTTAGGGAGTTTAGGATAGAGCAACAGCTTTATTTCTCCAAGGATTTCCTAGGGCCAGCTCTGGCCGTAAAAATGAGAGAGAAATGACGGGCAGATTTTGCTTTGGTATCTAGTCTTCTTATTTGTTCTTCTGTTATTCCTCCTGCATCCTGTTTGTAAGCCAGGGTGAAGTTAGCTATTATATAGTAGTTAGAATTTGGGATGACAGAAGAGTAGTAAAGGTCATGCAAGCTTGAGAGAACTAGCTGGTGCAGAAGAAAAGAGTTTTGAGGAGAAAACATGTAGCAAAGGTCTTAATGGTCTCTGAAGGCATAGGCTCACTGAGTGCAACATCAGATAGGACCAAAGAAACTTTTGGGCACCTATGTCGGAGTGCCTGTTTAGATACTTACTCCTTGATGGGCTCATAAGGGAAACTCCATGATAATAGCCAATATGCATGGTACTAAAAATCTAAAAATAATTTATGATTTTAATGCGGATGAAGGTAGAAGATACAGCAACGATAAAATTGAAGGCATTCAGCTTTTCAAAAAGTTTTTCTGTTATAATCATGGAGTGCCTGCCTTCTAAATGGAGTTCAGGGTCAGTTCAACTTGGAGGGCTGGAAATGCAAAACTTAAAGGTGAATATTGAAATGATGTTTATTTTGCTATGTGGGGAGACAGCAAAGCAAGAAAGGAGCCTCAAGTAAGTCCTGGAGACTGGGAGTATCACCACTGCGAATGTCTGTATTTTCCAGTGATGATAAGAGGGTCAAATGACACTGTCTAAAATACAGGCTGTTGTATAGATGGCTTTCTGCCCTGAATATGGGAGGTACAATGTCACAAAATTTTTCCTAAATGTGGTTAAATTTCCAGATTATGAATTACAAACATGTGGCTGAAATAAAGGTTTTCTCTTTCTTTAATACTGTCTTGCTTTCTTTCTCTATCTACCTTCTGATTTTACCTTACATCAGAAATATGTACCTGGATTATATTCTGGTTTCTGAAAGCTTGATTTTGCTATGGGCTGGCTCCCATAGCCTAGATGATTTCTTGTGCATTCTAAACTTTGTATGAAGATTGCTGGAGTTGTCATGTATCCTCTTTACCACTCTGGAGTCTTCAGGAAAAGTGGGACATAAGAAAGAGCCAGAGTTTTGTTTTGTTAGCTCAGCTTTGAAGCTCTAAAAAATCTACTCCCATTCCTGTGGATGAGAGTGGAGAGACAGCCCATACTGCAAAGCTGATGCTCTTACTGTGTTCAGACTAAAATCTTTGGCTAATGTGTTTTTGTCCTTATTTGGCTCTTTTTGTATATTTTTCAAATGGGTGGAACTCAGGGCTCAGAGGTTTGGTGAGTCATTCTCAACGAATACTTTTACTGTCATTGAAAAGTCACCATCAAAGAACCCATCAAAAGGCAGATGCAAAATGTCACATTTTATATGATTCCATTTATATGAATTATCCATAAAGAGCAAATCTATAGAGACAGAAGGCAGATTATTGGTTGTTTGAGGCTGAGTGTGAGAATGTACATGACTACAAATGGGCACAAGGTCTATTTTTGGATTCATGTAAATGTTCTAAAATTTGATGATGGTAATGATTGTACAACTCTGTAAATTTACCACAAATCATTGAATATACACTTAAAGTGAGTGAATTATATAGTGTGTAAATAAAGCTGCTTTAAAAATAATAAAATAAACAAAAACTCAGAACTTATCAATGACTATTATAGATGAATATCTGAGCCACGTGGGTACCAAATGAAAACTGGTGGTCAAATACTGATTTCCAGGATAGTTAGACCAGAGAAGCTGCATTCTGTAGGCCAGGATTTTTCTTGAGTGAGTGTTGTACATATTACTCTAACATTGATTGTAAAAGAGTCTAAAACCAGGAAGTATAGGTTTTACCTTTATTTTGCATCCCACAGGAAAGACAAAACAAAGAACAGTTACGACCTTTTCCTTCTTTGTGAATAACTACGTAAATACCTCTTAGTAAATAGTAAAGGACATTTTCAGTTGGATTTTATAGCTAAGAATTTCGAACATATGTACTAAGACTTACTTTCATAACGGTAGTATAGATTATTTGTTTACTCAAAAATACAACCATTTTTCTAAGGCAGATTGTTGCCTACATGAATTACTGTTTCAAGTAAAATCCTCTAAGCCTTTCAGGAAAATCAGGCTGGACAGCACCCTACTCCATATATTGTTCCATAGGCAGTATGAAGACCATTTTTAAACAAAGCTGTATGAACATTGGTAACCATGATATGCCCAAATGTGTAGAACAATTTGATCTGGAGTTTTAAAGCACACTTGAATTAAAAAGAAAACAAAATAACTGATTTTATGAGTCGTTGAAAATTCTGAGTTAATGAAGTTTGCTTCTATGCTTTTTAATGATTTTGTCTGCAATGGATTAAAAGGATGTAGGCTTTTTTCCCCTGCATTCTGCAGATGGAAAAGCAACAATAGAATCCATCTGTGGGAGTTAAAAAACATGAGTCGGATCCTGGTTTATTAAGAAAGATTTTACTCTTTAGAGTTACATTAAAAATAAAATGAAACATAAAAACCTGGATGGACACTTTCGTTAGGGATTCAGATTCTTGTCACTGTGTTTAAATGTAGATTGCATGCATCAGGCGGACATCCCAAAGGGACAGTTATGCATTCAAGGAAATTTTTTAGTTCATACACCAGATTATTTATAAGGGGTAGATATATAGTGGTAATCTGTAATGGTAAACTTGACAGGGACATTCAGAGAACTGTTAGGAAGGGAACAAATGGAATGGACCCTAGGAAAGCTGAAGACTGTTCATTATACTACAGGGTGTAGTGTCAATTAACAGATGGACAGGATATCATAGAAAAGACTTAAGTTTGGACAGATGATCTCAAAGGCTGCTTCCAATTCTAGAATTATATAGTACTTTAAGAATATGAAATTTTCTTCCTTTAGGAATTCATCATTAATTATTATTGCTGTTTTTCAGCAGTATAAATGATGTTGTCACTGTTTTGAGCTTCATAAATGAAAACCTGGAGTGCCTATCTTTAAGTTCCCCACAAATTTATATGTATATATGTGTTTGCATGTACATTCATGCATTATAAGTGGCCTGATCTCTGCATATTGGTTTTTAGCATATAGAATAAGAAATTCAGTGATAGGAAAGGACAGTTTTAAAGACAGAAGGTTCTAAATTATTGCTTTATCACTATCTTTAACTTCTGAATAACTTGAAGCCTCGCTTAAAATATGAGTACCGTTACAGATGGCCAACAGGCACATGAAAAGATGCTCAGCATTTCGGATTATTAGAGAAATGCAAATCAAAACTATGATGAGGTATCACTTCACACCATTCAGAATGGCCATCATCAAAAAGTCTACAAATAATGAACTCTGGAGAGGATGTGGAGGAAAAGGGAACCCTCCTACATTGTTGGTGGGAATGTATGGTGAAAGCGGACATCATTGTCTTGGCTCAGATTTTAGTGGGCAGTCTTTCAACCTTTCACAGTTGAGTATTAACGTTGATGTTGGGTTTGTCATAAATAGCTTTTATTATGTTGAGATATGTTCCCTCTGTAACCACTTAGGTAAGAGCTTTTATCATGAATGGATATTAAATTTTATCATATTCCTTTTCTGCATCTATTGAGATGATTATGTGGTTTTTGTCTTTTCTTCTGTTGATGTGGTGCATGACATTGATTGATTTGCATATATTGAACTATCCTTATGACCCTGGGATGAATTCAACTTGACCATGGTGTATGGTCTTTTTATGTGTTGTTAGATTCGGTTTGCTAATATTTTGTTGAGAATTTTTGCATCTATATTCATCAAAGATATTGACCTGGAATTTTCTGGTTTAGTATTGTGTGTCGGCTTTGGTATCAGGGTGATGGTGGCTTCATAGGATGACTTTGGGAGTGTTCTGGCCTCTTCTTTTGGAAGAGTTTGAGAAGAACTGGTATAATTTCTTTGTATGTTTAATAGAATTCCTCTGTGAAGGCATCTGATCCTAGACTTTTATTTGCAGGGAGTTTTGTTGTTGTTTTTAAATTACAGATTCTATTTCACTTTTAGTAATCAGTTGTGTTCAAATTACCTATTTCTTCTTGACTTAGTTTTGGCAGGCTATATGTTTCTAGAAACTTGTCCATTTTTTTCTAGGTTGTCCAATTTGTTGGCATATAATTGTTCATAATATCCTCTCCTTTTGTATTTTTGCAGCATCAGTTGTTATTTCTCCTCTTTCATATTTTGTTTATTTGAGTCCTCTCTCTTTTCTTCTTGGTGAGCCTGGCCAGAGGTTTATTGGTTTTGTTTACCCTTTCAAAGAACCAGCTCTTGATTCTACTGATTTTTTTTTCTATTTTGTAAACCTCTATTTTATTTATTTCCTCTCTGATTTTTATTATTCCCTTCCCTCTGCTGACTTTAGGTATTGTTTATTCTTCTTTTTCTAATTCTTTTAAGTGTTATGTAAGATTGTTTATTTGAGGTTTTTCTTGTATTTTGAGGAAGGCCTGAATTGCTATGAACTTCCCTCTTAGGACTGCTTTTGCTACATCCCATAGATTTTGTATGATTGTTTTCATTGTCATTTGTCTCAAAGAATTTTTTAATTTCCTCTTTGATTTAATCATTTAGCCATTGGTTTTTTAGTCTCTATGCAATCATTTTATTCTCATTTTTTCTTTCTGTAGTTGATTTCTACTTTCATATCATTGTAGTCAGAAAAGATGCCTGAAATAATTTCTGTCCTCTTTAATTTTGTGGCTCGTTAGTGTCCTAGCATTTGGTCAAGCCTAGAGAATGTTCCATGTGCACTTGAAAAGAATGTGTATTCTGTTGGTTTTGTTTGTCTGTTTGTTTGTTTGTTTTGTTTTGGATGCAATGTCTTGAAAATATCACTTAAGCCTAACTGTTCTGTTGTATCATTTAGTATCTCCGTTGCCTTCTTGATTTTCTGTCTGGAAGATCTGTTCATTCATGTGAGTGGAGTTTTAAAGTCTCCTACTATTATTGCACTCCTGTCACTTTCTCCCTTTATGTCTGTTGGTGTTTGTTTTATGGATTTAGGTGCTCCTATATTGGGTGCATATTGCATAATGAGTGCAATATCCTCCTCTTGTATTGATCCTTTTATTATTATATGATACTCTTCTTTATTTTTCTTTATGGGCTTTGTTTTAAAGTCTATTTTGTCTCATATTGAATATTGCTGCCCCTGCTTTCTTGTCATTTCCATTTGTATGAAATAAGTTTTTCTAACTCCTCATTTTCAGTCTATGTGTGTTCTTTGTCATAAAGTGGGTCTTTTGTAGGCAGCATATTGTAGGCTCTTGTTTTGTAATCCAATCTGCCACTCTGTATCTTTTGATTGGAACATTTAGTCCATTAGTGTTTAAGATAATTATTGATAAATGTTTATTGTCATTTTAAACCTTGTTTTCAAGTTGATTTTGTATTTTTCTTTATTCCTTTTTCTTTTTGTTTTTCCTTTGTTAGATATGTTACTTATTATCTTATTTACTTGCTTTCAATTTGGTAATCATACAGAAATCTACATTTTTAAAAAATTTTCCTCCCCCACATTTTATTATTTTGATGTCTTCTTTTACATCTTCACTTTTATCCTTTTGCTGTGCTTTGTAGTTATCATTGCTTTCATAAAATTTTTTTTGTTTTGTTTTTAATTTGTGCACAGGCTTGTTCAAGTGATTTATTTTCCAATTATGATTTTCTGTTTCCTATAGATTTTTGCCTCTTTTCTATTTAGAAAACACCTTTCTATATTTCTTTTCAGATAGGTTTAGGTTTAGGTTTAGTATTGCTGTATTCTTTAGTTTTTGCTTGTCTGAGAAATTCTTATTTCTTCATTTATTCTAAATGTTAATCTTGCTGGGTAGAGTTGCAGGTTTTTCCCTTTCAAGATTTTGAGTATATCTTGCCACTCCCTTCTGTCTTGCAATGTCTTTGTAGAGAAATCAGCTGTAAATCTTATGTAGGTCCCCTTATAACTAACTCTTTTTCTTTTACTGTCTTTAGAATCCTCTCTTTATATTTAACTTTTGGCATTTTAGCTATATAATGTGTCTTGGTATAGGTCTGTTTGGGTTCATCTTGTTTAGGACCCTCTGTGCTTCCTATACCTAGAAGTCTGTTTCTTTCTACAGTTTTGGGAAGTTTTTAGCCATAATTTCTTCAAATAGATTTTTGATCCCCTTTTCTCATTCTTCTCCTTTGGAATCCCTATTGTGAGTAGATTGGGATGCTTTATATTATCCCATAGGTCTCAT
This sequence comes from Camelus ferus, assembly GCF_009834535.1. Taxonomy (NCBI): domain Eukaryota; kingdom Metazoa; phylum Chordata; class Mammalia; order Artiodactyla; family Camelidae; genus Camelus; species Camelus ferus. The sequence goes on along the minus strand of NC_045707.1, from coordinate 49,316,707 downwards.
ATATTGCTTTCGCTTTTTTTTTTTTCTTTCTGTCAGCTGCTCTGATTGGGTAATTTTCATTGTTCTGTATTTCATATCACTTATTCATTCTTCTGCATTATCCAGTTTGCTACTTATTGCTTTTAGCTCAGCTTCTGTCTTGGTAAATAAGTTTTCTAATTTTAATCGTCTCTTCTTTATAGTTTCTAGTTCCTTTTCACAGTAATCTGCATTGCTATCAATAGCTTCTCTTAATTCCTTCAGTGTTTTTGTTATCTCCTTTCTGAACTTGAGGCCTAGGAGCCTGTAGAGGTCTATTCCACTGTTCTTTCAGATTATTTCTCTTGTTGTTTTATTTGGGAGTGGTTCCTCTGCTTCTCCATTTTGCTTATATTTCTCTGACTCTATATAGGAGAAATGGTTATCTACTATGGTCTTGAAGGGCTGTTTTTATGTGGGATTATCCCTGTGTAGTGTCAACTTTGACCATACTTGGAGTTTATTTTTTAAAAAAAAAAAACAGCAGCATCAGAGATCTTTGTGTATGATAATGAACATATCGGGTGATTATTTATGGGAAGGCTGTTGGACTCATCCTAGAAGGATACCAGACAATGGAGGGATTGCCAGAATTAAACCTCAAGATAGAAAACAGTATGCAAATAGAGTCACACTGAGGCAGGAAGGTGAACAGCTAGGTTTTTTGAATGAGATGGATCACAGTTACTGAATATTTATCAGTTTAGCAAATATAGACTTCATGTTTATTCTGGAACATGAGACTGAATTTGAAAGTTATTAAATAAGTAATTAAACTGACTATTCCTCATCACTACCTTTACCATGCAGAATCCCCCAACCCCCACGCAGTCCTCATATAAATAAGAAACAATGGGTTACTTGTGTTCTGAACTTATTTTTATTCTCTCTTTTCTCTCTTTCCTTTAATGATGGCTCCTGTGACAGCCTTTCTTGCCTTGTGTCCATTTTCTCATCTAGACTGTCTTTGATTTTTGTTAAAATTCTTCAGATGGAGAGCCTTGGCTTCTAGACTTAGTTCTTGAACATGTTTCTTGCTTTGCTCTGATGTTATTTTTGTCTTTGGGGTTTTGTCAGGAATGATGCACTGCTATATCCTCAGTCCATCCTGAATTATAGCTAGGTTAGGCAATTTCTCACTATATTGTCCTTCATATTAGGAAACAATGTCAGTCATATATTTAAGTCTGGAGGTGAGCCTACAGAGAAAGATCTAATGACCATTTCCTCCACCCCTCGCCCTATCTCCACACTCTGAGTGTGAAGGAAAGTAGACCAAACTGCAGAAGTAATAATAATAACTAATATTTACTGAGTCTTCTCTTCATGCCAGATACCATCTTATTTAATCTTCAAAATTATGAGGTCTGTGGTTCCATATTTTTGAAATTTTAGTTCTGCCAGATCTTTGGAGATGTATCCTCTGGAATTCAGGAGTTTATAGAATATGAAGTGGAGAAAAAAGAAAGTTGCCTGGGAGATGAGATAGTAGTCTTAGCATATATATCTACCCAAAATATGCTGAAAATTTTATAAAAAGCAAGTCCTTATTTCACTGTAAATTTGCATTTTTAGTTCCTGATCAACAATATGCCCTCAGAATTATTCATCCTTCTTATGTAGTTGATATATGGATGAAATAATTTTAAAATGTATAATAATTCATGTCACTCTTAGGAAGTTTTGAATAGTAATCAGTGGATCATCTTTCATTTGCTTAGAGAAAAATCTTCATGTTTATTATGATCAATAACATTTTTGCAGACTGTATACCAGAGTGGATCCAGAATTTCTAAATCTGGAATCAGAAACTGAAAAGACCTGAATTATTTTGAAAAGGAACAGAAAGATCCTGAGGTTTGGGACATGAACTATTGATAGGGAAGTTCTTGTGGGTGACCGTGTAGCTAAGAGGAGATTTGGAATGACTGTGTTTTAGGGAATTTTTTTCCAAGTAAAATGCCTGCTATATATACTCCTTCTCTCTCATCTCTTTAATATCTTGAATAAATACACTTTGCTTACAGTTGCTTTAGTATGAGTGGATTCTCCACAATAAACAAAATCCCCATATGGTTTTATTTCAAGTATTGGTGTAGGATGAACAGATTCTACTAGTGATTAATTCGGGATGTGAGTTTTGATCCTCAACTGTTAGATTTCAGTAAGAGAGTGATAGTTGATGTCAGTGATAGACTTCCTTAATGAAGGGTGGTGGGTAGAGGGTAACAAAGAGGAGCGATGAAGAAATGTTTCCTAAATGGAGACCTGCACGCACTTTGCAATAAAGAATAAAGAATTCTTTCTAATTATACTGTAACTATTTTGGTTTTGATATACAAATTAAACAGTGCCCAAGAGTTTTTATTTACTCTGTTTTTAGCTCCACATATGCCAAGTTGATTTATATAATAAACAAAATGTATTGCCTCTGTGATAATTGAGATGTAATGAGAAATCTTTGTCCCTGGATCCTGGCACAGAACTTCTAAGACCCTTGGAATCTTTAGATTGATGAGTGTCTTCTTGAATTTTGATGAAATGACTGGTGCCTGGGGTCCCTAGACAGCTTCAGAATTGGGTCTGGTCACCAGAAAGACAAAGGCATGATTGGAAGGTTGTAACTTTCAACTGTACCCTCCAACCTCTGGGGAGGGGAAAGGGGCCAGAGACTGAAGTTGTCACTAATTGCCAATGATTTGTGTCCACATAATAAAACCTTCATAGAAACTCTAAGCAATGGGGTTTTGAGAGCTTCCATGTTGGTGAATGCATTCATGTGCTGGGAAGGTGGTGCACTCCAACTCCATGGAAACAGAAGCTCCTGCACTCATGACCATTCCAAACCTTGCCTCGTGTACTTTTTCATCATGCTGTTCATTTATGTCCTTTGTAATATCCTTTATAATAAACTGATAAATATCAATAAATGTTTAAATGTTTCCTTGATCTCTGTGAGCCATTGCAACAAATTAAAACTGAAGAGAGGGTGGTGGGGACTCCTAATTTATAGCTAATTGGTCAGAAGTTCAGGTGACAATCTGGGACTTCTGACTGACATCTGAAGTGGGTGGCAGTTTTGTGAAAATGAGCCCTTAACCTGTCAGGTCTGTGCCAACATAGGTAATTAGTGTCAGAATTGGAGGATATTCAGTTGATGTCCAGGAAGGTGGAGAATTTGTTGATGTGGGAAAAATCTTGACAAATATGGTGATAGAAGTATTGTGAGTATATTAATGAGTTTTTATTTACTCTCCAATATAATAGGCATTCAGTGATTCCCAGAAGGGATAGATACCTACATTTTTGATGTTTGGCCAAGCAAGAAAACAATTTAAAGCAGAAATCTGGAGAATATTAAGTATTCTACCAGTTCACTTTGAAAATCCTTTGATGAGGCACAACAAAGAGATATGTGTGCATATGTGTGTGTATGTATAAAACAGGGAGAGAATATGTGTGGATAAATGTGTATAGGAATGTGTGTCTGGAATTAAACCTCTTAATATATGAAATGTATGTAACACATATGAGATATATAATAAAGTATATAACAGTACAATGTAATATACTGTATGCCAAGTTATTGCTATATTTGTAGAGTAATATACTATGTATGAAGATTTGTCAGACAATACAGTGTAGTTTAAAAATGGAGCTATGGAACAAGAATCCACATTTGTAATACATTTGAGCTTTTCTGTTTACAAAATAGATGCTATTTTACAACAAAAACAAAATCAGCTCTGTGTGTGTGTGCTGTCTAGACAATACAAGCACAGTAGAATCACACATTTTACTTGGTCAAGATGTAGAATTGTTTAAGGATTAACAGAATAATATGTTGGCCTCATTATTTTTAAAGATGAAAGTGTAATCACTGGGAGCAAGGTCCTGGAGATTGACTGTGTTTGAACCCTGGCTCTTCTACCTACTAGATGAGTGGAGAGTGGTCTTGGGGAAGTTATTTCACTTTCTCTTGTTTAGTTTCTGAATAGGTAAAATGAAGTTAATATTTCACTTTCTACCTCACAGAGTGTGAGGAGAAGCTTATATGGGTCAATATATGTAAACAACATAGCATGATACCAGGTAACACTGTAAGTGCACAGTAAATATTATCTGCTGTTATCTGTTCCTCTGGGTAGTCAGATCTGAAAGCACCAGCTGTTGCTTTGAGACTTTGCTTTTGGAATTATTTCAGCTCTATCTTTTCCAGTGGCAGAGATGGCAGAATTAAGGCTGAGATATAATGCTACAACATGCATCCACCAACCTAACCCTGAAGCCACTGTAATCCCATTCTATTGAAAAAGTATGGCATTGGGAAGCTAAGGAAGTGTGGATGTGGTATGGGGCATACATATATGTAGGGATAGAGACATAGCCTATTTCACTTTGGACAAGCACCTAAATCCATGAGTGTACATTGGGCTAATCTCTAAGTTTCTTCCCATTGCAAAAGGCTATTAACTTCTATTTCTGTATCAAAAAATGGAATGAGTGGCCATTATGGTTAAAGCCTTTAGCTGGCTTAGTATCTCATGGACTATAATGAATATTTCAAACTGATGATGATCACAGAAAGATCCTTCCACTGAGCTGGTGTGAAGACTGAGGTGATAAGAGACCTGGCCCTTTGCCCCTATAACTAATAAATGGCAGAACAGTGAGAGAACTAGATTTCCTGACTACTTCTACAAGGGGTTTCTGATACCCCAGGAAGCAGGCATAGTTGTTCTCAGGTATTTACAATCTAGCTGAATAATTAAATGTTAAGAATATATTTTTACAAGGTAAAATTATGGCTCATCCAAATACAAAACAAGCATATCAAAGATTATATTTAATTCATTTATTAGTTAGGGAGCTATTAAGGTGTTAAAACTAGTTGACAGAGAATTAAATAATACCACATATAGGCAATCAAGAATGCTGAAAGATTTTGCCATTTGATATAAAACAGGCCTCTTTACATGGGGGTGTAATTAGTTACATCTACAAAAGGCAAAATTTATTGCATTTCTATAAATAGGAACCATTTTCATCACCATCAGACCTCCACAAGTTAACATCTATCTCAAATTGTGAATCATCAAAGACAATGGAAAAATCAGGTAACTACAGAATCTCCTGTAGAATCTAAAAACCCCAGAAGACTTCTCTAGAAAATGTCCAGCTTTCAGTGAAAGAACACTGTTATAAGTTGAATAATTTGCACCCCCTCACCCCAATTCACATGTTGGATCTTTAACCCCAGTACCTTAGAATTTAATCTTATTTGAAGATATGGTCTTTATATGGATAATTAAGTTAAAGTGAGACCGTTAAGGTAGCCCCTAATCCAATATGACTGATGTCCTTAGAAGAAGAGGAAATGTGGACATAAATACCAACAGATGGAAGATGATGTGCAGACATAGAGGGAAGACAGCTATCTATCAGCCAAGGAGAGAAGCCTGGAACAGATCCTTCCCTCACAGCCCTCAGGAAGAACCAACCCTGCCAACACCTTTAATTGCTCAGACCTCTAGGCTCCAGAACTGTGAGACACTAAGTTTCCTCTGTTGGAGCCACCCAGTTTTCGGTACTTTGCTATGATATCCCTAGAAAACAAATATAGACATTCAGTGATCCTTTTTTTTTTGTCCCTTTTTTAAGTCTTAAGTAAGAAATAATTCTAAATAATAATAATATAAGGCAGGGGGTGGTAAGTGCTGTAAGACAATTACAAAGGGCTTGGGAGTTTAAAGAGAGACAGAAAAATGAGAACTTGTGCCAGATTTGCTTGTGTATACAGCTATAATAGATAGTAAATGTAATATTACTATAAATGTTGCTTTAAATGATTCAAAGCCATTATTTGTGTCGTCTATTTCTAATTTACTTTAATAATATTTATCTAATTGCTGAATAATTTTCTAGAGATTTTCACATATTTTATTTAATTATGCCCCTATCCCTGGGAATTAGAAAAGATTTATTCAGATTTTCCAAAAGGGAATCTAAAGCCTAGGAAAGTTAAAAAATAGCTTTTGTTAAATTAAAAAAAGAAATGTGTTAAAGCCAAATTATAACTTTATATGTGAACTTTTAAGTTCTACCACTTGGTCTTATGTTGAAATTAGCACAAGTAAAATAGACAGTTTTGCTTAAATATGTACAGGGTCTGTGTTCTTAATCTAGCATTTTACTGAATCAAATTTAAATTAGAACCAACTGAGTTTCTCACACATTTCTTTTACTCATTTCTAGGATTTTGTTCTTGGTACTAGCCTCAGTGAAGATAATTTCACATTTTCAGGCTGATAAATCCTTAAAGCTGTTCTGAATTTTCAGTTTGTTATCTCTGGACTTTAGATTCTGATTTGCTTATTGTTTCAGGTAAAAATTTGGAGATCCTAACATGAATAATCTTTCAATGTTAATATAGAGTTGAGTGTGTGGTAGGGGCAGGTCTGGAACAAGTCCAGAGAGGGACCCAAGTTGTAATATTTTGCATTGACCATCTGTTGTGCTCTCTGTTGAGAAATACTGGAGATACTGTCAAAAAAAGGCCAGCAACTGCAGTCCAAGGAAACGCTGGGATTCAGAATGGATCTGTAGGGCCTAGTCCTACAGACCGGAGTTGGAAAAGGTTGGCTGTAATAGACAGGAAGTGCGGTGAAAGGACCATTTCAAACTATGGTTATTTTCACTGTGATTAAATTGGTAGATCTCAAATCAGGAATTTAGCTTTTTAAACATCCTTTGTAAATCCTGAATCTTTTCCTGTGGCTTGTTGGAATACTCAACTCCTCTTATATATTCTCACTTTCTTAATGATAGAAATTGAGGGAGGTATGTAAAGGTTTGAGACTGCCTTGTATGAACATGAGTCTCATTTTGCTGAATTCTATCTTATTTTTTTTCCTGGTTTGCTTTCCTCCTAGGCCCTGTAAATTGTTCTATCTACTCTTGCCCAGATGCTTGCAATAGTGAATACCAATTTTGGTCATTTGCATCAGCAGGAATGCATTATATAATTTTTGAAGTCTGAGGAGAAGCCGTAGGGAAAATCAGAACAAGTCGAAAGTGTCAGGGCAGGTCTTTGAAGATAAAGCAGAAATGCCAAGGTGAAGTGAAATTATGGGAACAACTTGTTAAACTATGATAAAAACACAAAGAAAGTGCTCTTAAGTGACCTCAAGGCTAGAGACTTGAAGGGTTTGTAAACCAGTGGAATAGAGGGCATGACACTGGGGAGATAGAAAATTGAACTGGAGTCCTGGAACAGGACTCGGTGGTTCCCTCCACACTTCAAGTTGAGTCTGGTGGTGTGAAAATAGAGTGTGGGGAAAACAAACAAATTGTCTCTTCAGATGCAAGGGCTTGAAAACTATCCAGCACAATTCAAAATTACAAGGTGGAGTGAAAGAGAATGAGATTTAGAGCCAAAATATGCCTCTTATTAGCTATATTCCTAAAAGCCAGATCACAGCTGTAAGATACAGTTTTGTCATTTTGATAAAATGGAGATCTTTATGCCAGGTAGTTTATATAATGAGTTCACATGCTATTTAAAGAATAAAAGAATAAACGAGATAATTTAAACAAAAGTAATTTGTGAGGTACCATGCATATTTAGTTTTTATTATTAATCATAATAATTTTGATATATGACATTAAAGTACTTGGCAATGTATCTTTTTAGGTTCTAAGTAAATTTAAATTTGTTATTAATCATAGTAATAAAATCGTTAGTAAATCTATTCCCTTTCTCCTTTCTTATTCCAAATGTAATTCCACAGAAACAGAACATTAAAACCAGAATGGTGTGTCCTGGGTTACTGAATTTTTTGATTACCTAGGAATTTACATTTGTTAAAAAATATATATACTTATTCTGTCTTGGGCTGAGTTAGTGATTGAAGAGGAAGGTAATATATATTGAAAGCCAAATATGTTTGGTACTGTGCTGGCATCTTACTCTCTCTATATCTGTGCCTGCCCATGAGCCTATCACATTGTTCTCATCCTTTTATTTTTAGTGCAGATGCTGGAACTGGGAATGGTGAAATAACTGGCCCAAAAGGACCCAGCCACAAGATGCAAAGGATGTGACATAAGTAGAATAAAAATGAGGAGGATGAGAAAAAGAGAGATTAACAAAAATTAAAGAAATTTGAAATCACATTTCCAAAAACTGTATCAGTGATCTTGAGATCAAACTTAACTGCCAGAAACGCAGAATAACAACAAAAATATGCAAATGATGTAAGAGTTGCTGAAAAAATATAGATGACTGTATTACTGAATCAATCAACAATTTGTTATTGAACCTCATATTGCTAAAGGAAAATGTTGTGTCTACCTAATACATTGTTGCTAGAGGTCAACGGAAAATTTGTATGCCCTCCAAAAAATAAACAAAAAGAGTGATTTCCCCTAGGCATGTTAGTTTAACAGAATATTGGACCAAGAGAATGATTTTCATGGTGCCAATGATGCAGCAGCATCTCATGGAGGGTCATTATCTCATCTCAGAATACCCTAAGGCAATTTTTTAAATATAGGCACCTTTTATTTCTTACTCTCTCATCTCTCTCATCCTTATCTTCTGCCCCTCACACTTTAGAGGCTATTCTGGGAACAGCTGTAAGTTCACTATTGTAGTATTGACTTACTATGCCCAAGCACTGAGTCAGGCTCTTTCATATTGCACAAATTAATGCCTGTGTGACTAACCTCTGCCCTAAGCAAAGGTATTCCTACTAGGTACGACACTGGTTACTTCTTAGAGCCATGGTCAAAGGCCAATCCCTTTTTCAGGTAAGACCAAGTTCTTTATTATACTCATGATGATCCTGACCAACATTCATTTTTAACATTCTGATGGCTGGTCTCTGTATAGAAAGCCTTTCCCCTAGCTCTTCACATGGCTGTCTCATTCTCATCCTTCAGGTTTTTGCTCAAATCTCACATCTGAAGAAGGCATTTTTTGACACTATCATCATATAAAGAAGATTCTCCCCACTCTACCGTATGTTCATTGCTTGCTGTTGAATCATCAGCTTATTTGCCTCCTTATTTAGTGTCAGAATTGTAACTAAAATGTAAGCAGAACAAGGGCAGGGACTTATTTTCTGTGTTCTATTAGTCTCTTATTAGAATATAATTATATTAGGATCTGTTGACACTCAATGTATTATTATTAGATAGATACTTTTTTATAACAAAATGGTGAAAATGGAGGCTAAGGAGCTTCTTGAGTTTGAATCTTAGCTTCAGTGCTTTCTAGCTATATGACCTACTTGAATTCTCTGTGCCTCAGTTTCATCATCTGCAGAATGGGAATAGCAGTGGTGACTATCTTGGGGTAGTTGTAAGATTTAAGTAAATTAACACATAAAATATTTTGAAGAGCCCTTAGCACGTAATTAGCATTCTAATGTATGAATGGAAGAAAAAAAAGAAAAAATGGTATTGGGAACATTGTACTTTCACATACGAAAGGATAAAGTTGGACCATATACAACAATTAGCTGGGAATCTTGACATTTAGGATTAAAGATCTAAATGTAAGATGCAAAACCATAAAACCTTTAGGAAAAAAATGGGAGAAAATCTTCATTACATTGGACTTGGCAATGATCTTGTGAACATGACACCAAAAGCACAGCAACAAAAGCAAAATTAGACAAATGGGACTATATCAGCTTAAAAGCTTTAGTGCATCAAAGGACATAATCAACAGAGTGAAAAGGCAATTTATGGAATGGGAGAAAATATTTGCAAATCACTTATCTGATAGGGAGTTAATATCCAGCATATATAAAGAACTATAACTCAACAACAACAAAAATCAAATAACCTGATTAAAAATTGGACAAAAGACTTGAATAGCCATTTCTTCAAAAATGATATACAAATGGCCAACAAGCATATGCAAAGATGCTCAACATCACTAATCATCAAAGAAATGCCAATTGAAAACCACAATAAGGTCACCTCACACCAATTAGAATGGCAACTATTAAAAAACAAAACAAAACATGCTGGCAAGAGTGTTGAGAAATTGGAATGCTGTGAATGTTGATGGGATTTAAAAATGGCACAATTGCTATGTAAAACAGGGTGAAGTTTTTTAAAAAAATTAAAAATAGAACCATCATATGATCCAGCAATCCCATTTCTGGGTATATATCCAAAAGAACTGAAATCAGGTTCTTGAAGAGATATTTCTACACCATGTTCATAGCAGCTCTATTCACAATAGTCAAGAAATAGAAGCAACCCAAATGTCCAACAATGAATGGATAAACAAAGTGTGATGTATATATACAATGGAATATTATCCATCCTTAAAAAGGATGGAAATGTTGCTCCATGCTACAAGATGGATGAACCTTGAGTACATTTTGTTGAGTGAAATAAGCCAATCACAAAAAGACAAATAGAGCATGATTCCACTAATACATGGTATCTAAAGTAGTCAAATTCATAGAAACATAAAGTAGAATGGTGGTTACCAGGGTCTGGAAGGATGAGGAAAGGGGAGTTATTATTTATTAAATTAAAAAGTGAGGTACTCTTGTAAACAGCATAGAATAGTGCCTAGTGCAACAGAATTAAGCTCATCCTTGTCCTTTTCTCCCTTTTCTCAAATTATTGTTTCACTTTAAAATACAATTTAGCAATTAATTAAGATTAAATACTGTATACAGGAAATATTCCTGAAGCAGTAGCCAGAGGGTATGTGTTCTGATTTTATTTTCACTCACTTTGGACAAGTCAAGTCACCACTTTCCTGAGCTTTAGTGATCCAGTCATAACATAAAAATCGTGATCTTTTCCTTATTTGCCTCATAGTTAGTTGTGAGAAATAATGTTTGTGAAAGCTCATTGTGAATTGTATAGATGGCTTTAAAATGGCAGTGGTTTTGGGATTTTAGCATTTATTAAAGTATTCATTTAGGCTGATCATAATTTGTATTGTACCTTATCTTTGCAAGAGAGTTAACACCACAGAATGAGACATTGAAAGCCCACCATAGGACACTAATACGTACCTTATAAGAAATAACTCATTAGAAAGTTGCTATTGATCAATTAGGGTTGTAAAGTTCACTGAAAGAGGGAGAATTATAATGAAGCTATGTGAATCACCCATTATAAATGACTTTATAATCATGGGATACTTTAAGTAGAATAGGTCAGAGCTAATCTCCATTTGTCTGTCCGCTTGAGTAGAAAACAATATTTTCCAGAATATTTCTTGCCATTTATTTTCAGTTGGTCATCTCCGCCCAATATATCATTTGCAGGAGGTAAACAACGTAAAATCAGATAAAAAGAAAAAGCTTATTAAGTGCTATAAATGAGAATATTCATATGGAAATGTAAAAATTAATTGACTTCTGCTTGGCAGTGGCAGTGCTAAAGTAAGCAAAAGCATTATGACCCATCTGTCATCATCTAAAACGACTAATACCATGTTTCAGGTACTGTATATAAAGCAATTACCATGCAATTAGCTGTGTTCCCCTTCATTTAGTAGGTACCCTCCTGTGTTAAAGCAACTTTATTCCTAACATTATTGTCAAAGATCCATTAGAGTTTCTGATTAAAAAGTACCTCCAGGTTGAAACATGGTAGTTAAGCTTTCAGCTTGAGATGATTTTCTTTCTTTGATTCTTTTAAACCTCAGCAATACAAATTATGTGGCTTTAAAATTATATATATGATTTCAGACATCTTTCAGAAGTTATTAATAAGTTCCAAAATGAAAATAGCTTGTTTCTTAGCATAAGATTGGCAAACATACTGGGCAATTTTGCACAGAGCCTTAACTTAGTACAGCAAGAGCAGGTTTGTCCTAACACGAGGAGGCCACCAATCTTTAAAATCTTGAGTTTAAGAGATAAATAAAAGTATTAAGTTTCCTATTTTCCTCTGAAATAGCTCTCTTTGCCTTTCTAACCAACATCAGTGGCAAGTTTATCCCTGGCTTTGGATCAAAACATTTGGCATCAGACAGAGATGGATACCTCCAGAGAGCAAGTTTACATACAGATAAGGAATCTACCAGCTTGTGTTGGGACTAAGGATGTGTAGGTGGGGTTGGATTATGGGTAAAACCATG